>NC_056739.1:1961833283-1962013283 GCF_019279795.1 Protopterus annectens
GCCATGTATGGTCTTTATTACTGAGTGGTAATTTCTTCATCTCTTGTAATCTTCACTTAAGAACATATCTTTGGATATGGAAAAAAAAAATTAAGCACTTCTTCATTTTGTTCTTCAGCTCCTGTTTGTGATGATAGTACTGCCTTTTTGTGAAATATCTGAAAGTCAGTGGTTGCACAGTCTGTTATGTAAATACTGTCTGCAAATGAGCTGCAATGTTGTGGACAGTTCAAACAATGATGGTGGGGGTAAACTCATAGTAAAAAACAGTAGTGAGATTGGTTTAATTTCTCCAAGTCTTTTGGGTTTTCTCATACCATGACAGGAATGGACTCCATTCCAAAGTCAAAGAATGATTAAAATTTGTGAAATTAGTATTGTTTCAGTCATTGATTTTAGCCAAAGGTGCTCTTCGCAGCAACCACAATGTGCCTCGAATTGACTCCTCCTGCAATTCATACAGAGCTGCCTGCATCGGTAGCATATCTAAATATGAATGTAAATTCTTTTTTATGAGACGCATTGCTCCTACTGCTATTGGAACTGTCTGGGCATCCTTCTTCCTCACTGCCCTCATTTCTGCCTGCAGAGCCTTGTATTTTATAACTTTGTGTCTCTCTGTACGTATGACCTTGTAGTCACCGGATATAGCATTTTCAATAATCGGTGCTACTTTTGCCTTCTTTTCATGGACAATTGTATCTGGTTTTCTTGCATTTTTTTTTTTTGAACTGTTGGTAATAGGTGATCCCATGTGATATGAACTGCATCGTTCTCTATAATGCTTTGTCACTTACGTTTCCAATGCTACTCAGCTACTACAATATTGTAGTGTTTGCACAATCTGTAATGCAACAATCTTGCCACATTATTATGCCTTTCAGTATATAGGCCCTCTGCCATTAGTGTATCACACCCAGCAACAAGATGTACAACTGTTCCCAGTTATGTTTTACAGAGCCTGCGTTTGTCCATTTCACAAACATGTTCATAGGACTTTGTAAACCGATGTGTACGTAGTCCTCTGTCCTGGACTGCCTATATTAACTTTCATCCTTTGGCTTTTTAAGACAGTTTGCAGATTCACTATTAAGGATAATTATCATTTTCCTATTATACAGGTTGGTGTCTGATTAGGGTGCACATGTAAGTAGTTCTTACTCAGGGCTAAGTCTTTGTGTAAAGTTGTCAATATATTTAAGCCAGACGTTGTACTGCTTCTGGGCCTGGGGTTTTCCAGTTGAACGTGTTTCTTAATTTTGTTATAGTTTCAATGGCATTTATCCCATTTATTATGCTGTACATTTGAACTTCTTACTGCTTCTTTTACTTTTTCTGCCCATTCAGCAAATTTATGTTCCACAGGGTCTTCATATATATTTCTCCAAAATGTCTTATTTCTTCTTTTTTATTGGTGTTTCTATGCCTTCTGCTTTGTTTAGTAGTTCTGTCTAAAACTTTTCTGGGTCACCAATGAATTGCTTAGTTTGCACTTTTCCTTTATATTTATTGTCATATCTTCCAAGTGTTTCTGCCTGTGCTGATATCTTAAGTTTATTGTTTGCAATAAGCTTCTGAGCCCTCCCATGTCTTTCTGTGTTGGAGGGAAGCCTTCTAGCTTATCAGTGGGAGTGGTAAGCACTAGGTAACCCGTCTACCACAAGAGGAGTGGTTTATGGCCCAGAAATTGTAGCTTATTGGCCGTTTGGGTAGTTTTCTTCCATCTCTTTCAACTTTCTGGTTTAAAAGCCCACATCTGCGCTTGTTTCCCACCTTTCCTGTAACTAGTCTAGTCCAGATACAGATTTGCTGTATCTAGGACTGTTTGTAAGCTTTTGAACCCCCCCAAGCCTTTCTGTATTGGAGGGAAGCCTTCTATCTTGTCAGTGGGAGTGGTAAGCACTAGGTAGCCTATCTACCACAAGAGGAGTAGTTTAAGGCCTAGAAATTGTAATTTATTGGCCGTTTGGGCAGTTTTTCTATCTCTGTCAACTTTCTGGTTTAAAAGCCCGCATTTGTGCTTTTCGGGCCTTTCCTGTAACTAGTCCAGTCCAGATACAGATTTGGCGTATGCAGGACTGTTTGTAAGCTTCTGAGCAGTGACAAAGTCTGCTCTTCAATTTTTCCCTTAGATCTGCTAGTTCTCTACTTCACTTTTACTAGCTTATTAGCTTAGCACTCTACCAGGCTTCTTGTAGGTAGCAATTATTGTGGCACACAAAAGTGTTACCAGCACTAAATGTTCTACAAGGAAACAGCTCCAGTACTTATTAATGCCCACACATCCAGGCATATCTAAAGGTCAGTTTCCTGTGCTTTCTCCTATTAACCTGGTGAACTTGATCATCCTGAGTCAATGTTGCAACTGGCTCACATACACTGACAACCTTCTCCTCTTACCTCCCAACACTCAGACTTGAGAGCGCTGTACTTATGTAGCCAAACTGGAAGCCACGCACTCTCAAGCCAAGACCGGAATAGCTCGTCAAGAGGAGGTCAGCACTTTCACCACACCACATGGAACACGCAGCCCTCCAGAACACACACCAGCACTGTCTTCACATAAAAACACAAACCACACACCCACCTTCGCTGAGGCTCTAAATAAAAATCTACCCAAACAGCAAAGACCTCCAAGGCCGAAACACACTCGACCACCACAACACATTAATCACGAGACACATAACTCTCCTAAACAGTGTGCCACTCAACCAAAGCCCCTAAAGCAAAACAGCATACCAAAACACAACAGTCATAGGTGACTCGATTGTGAGGCCCACTGATGTCCCACTCACTAGGCTGAATAAGAAGAAAGTAACAGTCAGCCGCCTGTCGGGTGCCAGGATCTGCCACATAACGCACGCACTCGGGTCCCTCAACAACAGGTACAAATATGACTCTGTCGTTGTACATGTGGGTGTGAATGACCCAAGATGTACCTCCCTGGACTACATGAAAAGAGACATGGAAGAGCTCTCGGATTATGTAGCCCAGGCTGGTATGACCCTAGCCCTGAGCAGCATCCTACCATCACCCAGAATAATACCACAGTACAAGCCAAAAATGATTGATTTCAACAACAGGCTAAGTTTCTGGTTTAATTCTAAAGATATCCAGTATCTGTCTGCCTGGGATGACATGATTGACAGACCTCAATACTTTGCCAGAGATGGCCTGCATCAGTCACCCCTGGGCTTCCTGATACTGGCCAAGGCTCTTGCCACCCCTACAGTGCCTTTTTTAGGCTGTGTTCCAAAGACCAAATTACCACCATAACAGCTACAAACAAATGCAATCTGAGGGTCATGCTGCTCAACGTTAGAAGTCTAAATCTCAAAATGCACTCACTTGAAGCACTCCTTAAAATGGAGAACATCAACATTTGTGCTGTAACAGAGACCTGGTTCAAGGCAGCAGAAAGCACACCTGGACTACCAGGCTACAACTCATTCCAACCTTTTGGCCCCAGAACTTGGACTGAAGCTCCAAAGGCGGTGGCGTTTTAATATTCATAAAAGATGGGCACACCTCCGGACTAGTAGCCCAGCATAACGCATCTGAGATACTTCAGGTGCAGCTAACATTGGGTAAGACAGTGATTCAGGTTGTAGCCTGCTATAGGTCCCCAAACATGTCCCAAGACTCACACTCCACATTCCTAAGCACCATGGAGAATATTAGGGTCCAACATAACACTCTCATACTGGGTGACTTCAACCACCCCTCCATTAACTGGGAAAACTACTCATGTACCAATACACTTGCCCAACACTTTCTGGAATTCATTAATTCCAATGCCCCAGACCAGCTCGTTCTTACCCCCACTAGAGGTAACAACATCCTTGATCTGGTCATTACTAACATGGGTGACCGTTGCTCTACACCAATAGTCAACTCCTCCCTGGTTAGATTCAACCACAAACTAATCACCTTGGAAATCCACATCCCTCCCACCCCACTCCCACAAAGGTAACCACCATGAAAAACTTCTCAAAAGCTAACTTTGGGCTCCTAAAAACAGAGGTGGCTAACTTTACGGCACCCATGCAAATGAAGAATAGTTAATGACCACCGAATCATACACCAATGCACTGTACGAACACGTACACAAATGCATGGATCTTGCCATGCCCAACAGTACCAAGACACTCTCCTCAAAAAAAAGGAAGCCAATTTGGTGGTCCCCTGCCATAAACAAACTCTACAACAGGAGGAGGAAACTGATGCAGAATAAGGTGAAGTCCCAAGACTGGAAAAACTCCCTTATCAACCTCAACAAAAGGTTGAGATCCCTCATTAAATCCTCTAAAGCTTGTTATGAAAACAGAATTGCAGCAGATAGTAAAGACAACCACAAGGCCTTCTATAGTTATGTAAAGAATCTCCATGGCAATACGCAAATTTTCTCTGAGCTACTGCACAACGGTAACTCCTATACCAAGCCAACAGATATTGCCAGTATACTGGACAACAGATTCAGTGCCAACTTCACCCCCCCCCCCAAAGGACCAATTACAACACCAGTAGATTTCCAGGCACCCAGTACTACTGCTGCACAGGTTAAAACAGCACTGTCCAAGGCCAAGAATACAGCTTCTATGGGACCTGACAATATCCCCGGTTGTGTTCTACATGAACTATAGGTTGAACTGGCACCACACCTGTGTGCCCTGTTCAATCACAGCCTCACCTCAGGCTTTGTCTATTGTCATCTCTCTCCACAAGGGAGGAGAGACTACAGACCCCGGGAACTATCGCCCCATTAGCCTGACGAGTCTGATATGCAAAGCTATGGAACACATCATCATGGACCTAATAAACAAGGATATAGGGAATCTACAAACTCTGGATCGTACACAGTTTGGTTTTATGAAGGGTAGATCATGCCTGCTCAACTTGGTCGACTTCTTTGAATCAGTCACCAGAGCTGTGGATGAAGGCAAGGTGGTTCATACAGCCTACCTTGATCTGGCCAAGGCCTTAGATATCATTCCCAACAAATGAATCATAGAAAAACTCACTAAGCTAAGCATCAACCCCTATATCACTAGGTGGATTGCAAACTGGCTCACAGATAGAACCCACAGTGTGAAAGTAGCTTACTCCAAGTCAGACTGTCGACCAGTCACAAGTTGAGTTCCACAGGGCTCGGTCCTGGGTCTTCTCCTGTTTGGTATCTACTTCACTGAAGTCCAAGCCAACAAGAAGGGACGCTGGCTGACAAAGTTCTCAGACGACTGCAAGTTGGAAGCTGCTATTAACTCCCCAAATGATGCTGACATCCTCCAAAAAGGCCTCAATGAGACTGACTGGTGTCAGAACCATGGCCTTAAGCTCAATGCCAAAAAATGTCTCATCATCCCCCTTGGGAAAAACCCAGTTCCCTTGAATTACCACATCGATGGTAGTCCACTGAACACAGGCGATGTTATAGGAGATCTAGGAACGCAGGCTGACAGCAACCTCTCTTTTAACTGCCACTGTGGCCAGAAAGTCCTATGTGGCACATCTCATTACTAAGGGTTTTGCATCCAGGAAGAAAGAGGTCATTGCCTCCCTCTACTCTTTCCTCATTAGGCCAATCATAGAGTACAATGCCCCATTTGGCATGTACCTCACTAGACACCTGCAACAACCGGAGAGGCCGCAAAAGTAAATCACAAAGAGGATCCTACACCTTAAACACTTGCCCTATATGGACAGACTCAAAAAAGCTCCAACTATTCTCTGTCTCACATCGCCTACTTAGAGGCGATCTCTGCTTGACTTACAAAGCCACGTCTAACCGAGCTCTATTAGAAATGCTACATCTAAAGAAATCCCAATCCCTCCGCACCACACGCTCTAGAGACCTCAACCTCATTACCACAATCAACAGAACATGCTGGAGGGATAGGTTCATAATCCAGAGACTGCCAATGCTATGGAATAGACTTCCCATACATGTCAAGCAGAGGGGTCTATATTATAAGACCGAAAGTGCATATGTGCGACTACATAAAAGTCGACACAATGCACGAAACCGGACAATAGCGAACAGCCACATAATCGAATTTTTCCCTACGGAAAAAACTTACATGGACGTTCGCTTAAAAAAAATAATTTAACACCATAAACAGGTGGGGGGCTCTGCCCCCCACACCCACTAAATATACCAACTCTGAGATTGCACTATAGGGAAAGGAAAGGGCAACTCCGTAAAGTTGACCAACTATCTCCTTGCCCTATGACATATTCATCGAATCGCTTAAATGCGATTCGATGAATGTGTCGCTGTTTCCGTATTCGCTCAGAAGCCTTTTCGTGCTTCTAATATAGACCTAAGCAGAGCACCTCACTGGCCCTCTTCAAGAGAAATCTTGATGAGTGGATGGGAAATAGAAAATTCACCCCGGGGATCACTCCAGTGGCTCTACATAACAGAGGCACTAGGAACTAAGATCAGGTGGCACGATGCTAGGGTAAATCCTATGGGCTAGGCTTGTAAAGGCTCCAGGGCCATTAGCCTAGTACACATCTATGAACCTATAAACATCTATTTCCATCTTTTATGTTACATGCCCCCACTGTCTGGCATGTTACACCTTTATACAACTGTTTCTTGTCCTCTCCATTTGAATCTGTCACATTTTACAAGACATTTTGTTTTAATGAAAAACCTCAAATCAGAACACCCCCATAACCTACTTGCTTAAAACAGACATACAAAACTATGTACATGTTCAATTAATGAAGTTTAACCATTCTGATAGGAACAATTACCCCAAATTGACAGCTGCACTCACAAGCATTAACTAACCTAACATTAAGGTTACCATGTGTTAGGCCTGTGTTAAAACTTACACTAACTGCTATCTGTTCTTGACTTATCTTTATTCCCCTTCCCAAGCATGGAAAAACAACCAGTATGCTTTCAGAAAACCTTAACTTTTAGTCTTAAGCAAAAGTTGCACTATCTTTACATAAAACTAAATTATATACTGTTCTAGTAAATGCGTTACCAGAAAGGCTACTGTCTCTTAATTACTTCTAATAATTTCAAACTATTTTTTACCGAGCTGCTTAGTACACAATGCCCACACCTTTTGATTTATTGCCTTCACTTTAGTCAGCTTGTTTCCTTGTAAATATAAGAACAAAATGTACATCTGGTCTCAGCTGGAGACTTCCTAACATACAATGACCATTTATTTGCTTAAAGAAAACTATTCATTACATTGTGGTTTCATTTTTAAACCACCCTTGCCTACACAAAACACTGTCATTGATTACAATAAGGGCATTAATCCAGGCATTCACCTATGTAAAAGTAAAGGAAAAAAAAAAACAAACATTTCAATGTTACATATAATTAGTGTACCTTTTCACCCCAATCCCAATCTCAAAAGCCCAAGATTGCAAACTATTAACTTAAACATGCTTTTGCCCAGTTTTTATTCTCTTTTTACATTGCAATGCCTAAACTTCTTAAAAAATAAAAATAAATAACTACTTGTTTATTTTAGTATTTTTATCACATACAAACACTACAAAAGGTTTACTACGCAACATGCAATTTATACCATGAAATGTTTTATACAAGCACTGTTAACAATAAAGAATTTTTAGTTACTTTTTTTTTTTTTTTTTTTTACTATTTTCTTTATACTGAAGACAGCTGGATACAGCAGCTTGAATCTCACACCTGCCTCTTGCCTGACTGCGGGATAAATTTACTTCTCTTCTACATGGTGTACAGTGAATAATTTCCACAAACATTCTTACTCTCTCCAATTTTTAATACTTTGCCCTTCTGCCACAGTTCTGTCAGTATCAGCTCTTTCCTTCTGATATGACTATCTGTTGTAATACAGGTCTTTGGCTGCATTTTCATGACAGGTTTGAAGCCTACACACAATGTGCTCTTTTAATTAACAAATCATGTGGTGGAATACCAGTCCAGTTACTTACTTATTTGTGCTATCACAAAACTAAAAACTTATTTGTGCTATCAAAAAACTAAAAACTAATACAGTCTGTTCCTTCCAGTTCCTCCAGTACAACAGAAAATCTCAGGTTTTGTGTGCATGCTCGGTTCTCTAACTCTACCATTTTTGAAACAGTTCTTGTGCAGTCTCATACTTAACCAGCCTTGTCTTCATTTCAACCTCTGATTTTTTAGAGTTTTATTACTTCATCTGAACATTTGTTTAAAGCTTCTTCCATTTTTACAGCCTTTTGCTACTGGAGCTGATATTCAGTGTTTCATTTGTTTTAGCATATTTGACTTATTTTTTCTTTAAATTACTGGAATCCATCTCTTGTACCAAACGTGGAGCTTGAACTGCTTTTTGGTGAACATCTGCAAGATTCTTCCCAGTCAGTGCTTTCTCTTCACCTTTTCAAGTTGATTTTCTTTCAGGCTCCCTACATTTCTTTGCTGGTGTCCAGCCAGTAGCTGGATTTTACTAAAACAGACAAAATTACTGGCCCTTATCTATCGGTTTCTTTTCTCACACTGGGAGAGCTGAAATTAAGCTGTTGATCAGTGTGCAGCCATCTTGGAAAGCTGTGGCTACCAACTGTTAAGTTCAGGCAGACATATAAACCTTGACTGTTCAGAGATGTGCTCATGGAGACATAAAAAATAAAAACTCTTCCTAGAACTGATCTGGGGTTAACCTCCAAAATGCAACTGATACTGTCCAAAATGCTTTGTCTTTACCTAGAATCAGGTCAGTCCATTCCCCACAAGTAAAAAAAATACAGCACCCAAAGGCAGTCCTTTAGATAAGTTATTCATGCAAATATTACAAAATATTACAAAGATTCTACAATTTATTAAAAAATAGCTGAGATTATTAAATAAATAATACAAACTACAGTATTCCAATATACCTGGGTCTCTTCCAAAGCCTTTATACTGGCAAAAATAAATAGTTACAATAAATTACATGTAGCCAATAAGAGGATGAAGATGGTAGAAATCACATGAACAACAATTAGGAGTGCTGGAAGCTGTGTGACTAATTCAGTGGGGAAAACTATGCTTAAAATTGTGAAGTTTAAAGAAGCAATATAGAGTTTATACATTCAGATTTACAAGGGAAAACTCCATCATAATAAACATTATGGATATTACAATGTTGGTTCATAGGTAGGTACTAGGCTATTGGCCCTAGGGCCTATATAAGCCTAGCCAAAAAATGTACCCTGGCTTTCGCCACCCAAGAAAATTATTTTCCTGTGCCCCTGTCCAGCAGAGCCACAGAAGTGATCTCTGGGGTGAATTTCACATTTCCCATCCAATCATCAAGATTTTTCTTGAAGAGTGCTAATGAGGAGCTCTGTTTGACATAGATAGGTAGTCTGTTCCAGAGTATGGGAAGTCTCTGGGACAGGAATCTATCCCTCCAGCATGTTCTGTTTATTGTGGTAACAAGGTTTAGGTCCCAAGAGCGTGTAGCTCGGAGGGATTGGGATTTCTTTAAGTGGAGCATGTCCAACAGCTCTGGGTTTGACATAGCTTTGTATGTTAGGCAGAGATCGCCCCTGAGTAGGCGATATGCGATGGAGTAAAGCTGTAGTTTTTTGAGACGGTCAGAGTAGGGCATCTGTTTGAGGCCAGTAATCCTCTTTGTGAGGTATTTCTGTGGTCTTTCCAGTTGTTGTAGATGTTTTGTGAGGTACATACCAAAAGGGGCGTTGTACTCTATAATGGGTCTGAGTGATGAGTAGAGGGGAACAATAACCTCTTTTTTTCTGGATAAGAATCCTTTTGTGATGAGATGAGCCACGTAGAAGATTTTCCTGACCACTGTGGCAATGTGATTATCAAAGGAGAGACTACTGTCCACCTGTGTCCCAAGGTCTCATCACATTTTCGGCATTAAGTAGACTACCAGCTATGTGGTAGTTCATGGGTACAGAGTTTTTACCAAAGGGGATGACAATACACTTTTTGGCATTGAGCTTCAGGCCATGGCTTTGACACCAGGTATCTGTCTCAGTGAGGCCCTTTTGTAGTTTGTCCACATCGTTAAGCGTTTCGATTATGGCTCCTAGTTTGCAGTCATCTGCAAACTTTGTTAGCCAAAGATGTTCTGTGTTAGCCTGCACTTCAGAGAAGTAGATACCAAACAGGAGAGGACCCAGGACTGAACCCTGTGGTACTCTACTTGTCACTGGTCTGAGGTCGGAATTGGAATCCGCTACTTTCACAGGGTGGGTTCTGTCCGTGAGCCAGTTGGCAACCCATCTTGTGACACAGGGATTTATACCTAGTTTAGTGAGCTTATCTATAATTCCAGAGTGGGGGATGGTGTCGAAAGCCTTGGCAAGATCTAGATAAGCTGTGTCAACCATTTTACCCTCATCTATGGCTTTGGTGACTGCTTCAAAGAAGTCAATCAGGTTTAGAAGACATGATCTGCCTTTTACAAATCCAAACTGGGTAGGGTCCAGAGTTTGGAGATTACCAATGTCTTTGTTTATGAGTTCCATGATGATATGTTCCATGGCCTTGCAGATCAGGCTCGTCAGGCTAATGGGGTGGTAGTTCCCGGGGTCCTTCGTGGCTCCCTCTTTGTGGAGTGGGATAACCGTCGTGGTGCGCCATTCAGAGGGTACAAAGCCTGAGGTGAGGCTATGATTGAACATGGTACTTAGGTAGGGTGCCAGTTCATTCTGTAGTTCGTGTAGAACACAGCCTGGGATATTGTCAGGTCCCATGGATGCTGTGTTCTTGGCTTTGGAGATTGTGTTTTTTACCGGTGCAGCCGTGATTATAGGAACTTTGCATTCTTCCGGTATAGAGATGGGTCCTCTAGGGGGTGAGAGGGGGGTAAAGTTAGCACTGAACCTATATGGCACTGACTGATCAAAGTGAAACTAGAACATTATGCAAAAAGTTCAAAAAGTTGTATATTTCAAAGATATTCCATAACAACACGGACTTTCTTAAGACAGGAAAATATACAGGCAGCATACACTGAAGTACAACCTTCATGAATGGAAAATCTTGAATTGATGGTTGAAAAACAGAAATCAACTTCACTCTAGAGGCAATTAAAAGTCTAAAAGTTAACAATGCAGCCAGGCCTGATAAGAAACTTTAAGAATGCATGTCTCCACACAATTTCCAGGGAATTCCTAAGTAGATCTTGATAGTTAATGATCAAAAATAACCAACCTTGAATATAATATCCAACTTATTTTTTTTTTTTTGCTAAATACCGACTAGACAATAACAGAAAATATCTTATGAAAGTTATTATTCAACAAGTAATTTCAGATTATTTGATTTTTTTTCTGAGTGGACAGTCCATTTCAGTCCGTCTTTCCAGTCCAATAACAATAAACTTGTAAGTGAAGATTCACTATTGAGACCTGTCCTTCCTTGCAAGTGATCAGCAGAAAGCCTTGGACTTGATCAACAAAAAAATTATGTATGGATTACTTAAAGAAAAAAAAAAAAAAAAAAAAATGAAACTAACAAAAGTGTGTTCACCTAACTTCTGAAAAAGATCACACAATACAGGAGAATCTCATTTGAAGAAGATGAACCAAGAGTCGCCGTGTCATTTTTATGATTGTACCGAAGAATCTTTTGCAGCATTTTGAAAAATAAAAATCTCTTAAGATCTATGTTAAGTTCAGAGCTCGACCTGCTGGTTCAATTAGCTTAAAGCTATTCAGACACGCGTCTAAATTGGTTTGGTGGTATTAGTACAAGATACATGCTAGGGGCAGCCTTGGGGTACTGCTCTGATCATAGGAACTTCCAGGTGCTAGGACAAAAATTTATGTTGGAAAATACTGAATCATTGCCCCATTTTCCCATTCACTGCTATTATCCAATGATAATCTAAAATGAAGACGTGTTTTAATGATTTCTGTACAGATTCTCCTCAAAATCTTATGTAAAATAATTAAGCCTGTTCCTCTGGAGCAGGAGATAAGCATATTAGGCAGACTGGGATTAAAGAATTAGTACAACATCTCATAGCAAGAGGTTCTTCGGTTCGATTCTCAGCTGGAGTTCCTTCTGTGTGGAGTCTGCATGTCCTCCCTGTGGCTGAGTGAGCATAAAAGACATGCAGGTAGGTGCATGTGGGTATGCCTTCTGTGAAGGTTGGGCGTCAGGCTGGCAACTCGGCACCGTAAAAATCCACTGCCAATCAATCTGCAGACTGGTGATCTGCTGTGGTGACCCCTAACTGGGAAAAGCCGAAAGACACTGCTTACGTTATCTTGACAAGGAAGGTGCCTACTGTTCCACGAGAAATGCAGCAATGTTTTTAAAAAAAAAAGTGGGAAGAGTTAAAATGTTGTCTCATTTTTATTCAAGAATATTATGTAACAAGACTTTGGGGAAATGAAAGTGTTGTGAAGACTACGAGAAAAAGGACTCAATCTTCAATATTAAGCAATGGAAACATTGCTGGAATGCCACATTTAGGTGTGCTTTAAATGAGTAACAATCAACTTGATATTAGGGTGAAAAAAAAAAAAAAGCCTGGCTCTGTGCTGCACAGGCTTGAAGTCCTGACTATGGCTAAGGCCACAGGGGCTCAGTTAGTGGCTCCCAAGACTGCAGCATTCAGCCAGGGAGGGAGAGGAGTGAAGACGTGGTCACTCACATCTCTTGGATGGGGTTGAGAAGGGCTGCACATTCTTGACAGCCACAATGGGCAGGGAGATGTGCTTCATGGGGAGAAGCACAGCTGCTTGGAGGGAAAACCCCTTGCAAAAGGGATGGAATGGTATCGGCGGTCAGTTCACTGCATGTTCCCCTCCCTGGTGCTTCGACGTGTATGTGCATATGCAGACTGGGCTTAAAACAAGAAAAGTCTTGAACCTTAACTAATGGCTGTCAGAATGTTGGCACTTCCCAGTCAACCCCTTGTCCTGGTGAAGAACAAATGGGTCTATTAACTGAGAGAGAGATGATGACTAACACATAACAGAGGCAAAAAGAGAGCAAAAAACGATATTAGGTTGTCAAAGAAATTTCACCAGAAATCAGTTTTTGATGCTAGCTGCTTGCATGATGTCAAAGCAGCTGATAAAGACCTTTAATGCAGCAAATGTTACACAGAAAAGATGTATTCTGCAGGGATGGAATCAGCCCATAAAGGAATTCCCTAGAAATCAATGGTGCCTATAAGTTTTGGAAACAATGACCCTTGATGTAATAGCTAAGTTTTATAAATTCTTGTCCCTCCTCCTCTGCACACTGAAAACAAAAAGGCAGGTGAGGTGGTCTAAGTTCTCGTATAAACTGTTGAACTGTAACAATATGACATCATTCAGATCTTTAACTTGTCTCAGCTGGGAATGAAGTGAACTGGAGGATGTAAATGTTGGAAGTTTTTCCCTCATTTTATATGGACACTGAATATTATATACTGCTTAAGTATATAATAACTCAGATAGATTCAAGTCGTAATTACTTGCAAGAAAAATACAAAATGAATATGCAGTGGGCCCTGGACTGAGAGACATCTTTGTAAGTTGTATGAACTATAACTTTGGCATATCAGTCAAGGACAGATATCTGGACCAATCTTTAGCTTTATCGACTGAAAATATTTCTTCAGCCTTCTGCATGGTGCTCGCTTTCCCATTAATTACAATAAACTACACCAGCTAATACATAGTTAGTCTAACAAAAGCCTTACACAGTAAACTCTCAGTTAACAGGCATCCATAGGGATTGGTAGATGCCAGATAAAAAGAAGTTATGTACTCACCATAATGGTCCATGTCAGTTGTTCATCTCGCCTTCAATCTTACAAATGGGTTTGAGGCCTATCCCTCAGCTCTGAGTCGACCGCTTTCACAAGCTTGAGGTTACTGAGTAGCTTGAGGCCAAGTCCCTATCCCATGATGCTCTCTGCCTCACCTCAGAACTAGTGTGCTGATCCCAATATATACAACATAAGTAACATGACTGTAACTCCAGCCGGAGTAAGAAATCCTATACAAAGGCCCACCAGACCTCAAACCTCTTACTCGTTTTTCGAGAAGCCTGGAGGGGGTAGGAGGGAGGGAATGTAAGAACGAACGCGAGATGAACAACTCACATGGAACATTATGGTGAGTACATAACTTCTTTATGTGAAGTTGTTCAATCTCGCCGTTCATTCTTACAAATGGGTAGTGTCCCAAGCACTATTTATCCTGGGTGGCTCACGGGAGTATATTCCTGAGGACAGTGGAACCAAAGGAAGCCTGTCCCAGGAGGCCTTATCTACTTTGTAATGCGTAATGAAGGTATGTGGTTTTGGCCAAGTGGCAGCTGCACATATTTTGTCTAAAGGCAGTCTAGCCATGTAAGCTGAAGAAGTAGAAACAGCACTTGTGGAGAGTGCCATGTTCTAGCAGTTGATTCACGGAAGAATATGTGAATTTTATACAATCTGTTAACCGTTTGGAAAGAGAGACTTTTGACACTGGTTGCCCTTTCTTGGTATCTGAATGAAAGACAAAAAATTGTTCTGATTTTCTGAATTCTTTGGTTCTATCTAAATAAAATCTGAGTTGTCTGTGTACATCAAGTTTATGAAACATATACTCTAACTTGCTGGAATGGTTACTGAAGAAAGTTGGAAGTTAAATTGTTTGATTTAAATTAGCCTCTGAACATACCTTTGTAAGGAAGGATGGATTAGCTCAGAGCGACACTCTGCCAGGGTGAAAGATCAAGTATGGGGGTTTAATAGATAAAGCCTGTAGTTCAGACACCCTGCATGCTAATGTAATAGCCACCAAGAAAATGGTTTTCCATGACAGGAATTTTAGTTGGCAGGAAGATGCAGGCTCAAATGAAGGAAGAATAATCCTAGATAGAACAAAATTTAGGTTCCATGGAGTGAAAGGTTGTCTAACTGGTGGTCTAAGATGTATGGTTCCTTTTAAGAAGGCTCTACATAAACCTGTGAGACATAAGATTTGAGCCTTTCGATCCGATGTGAAAATTAGAAATTGCAGCCAATTGAACATGTATGGTAGCTGCCGCAGCACCTTCATTAAAAAGTTTAGTCAAGAACTCTAATATGCTCGCAATTGGAGCGATATATGGATCAATATTATTTTGAGAAGCCCACATGGCGATTCTCTTCCACTTGCTGACATACAACTTTCTGGTCGAGGCTTTGAGGGATGATACAAAGATATGTTGTGCTTCCAAGGAAAGGTTGTGGGACCTAGCTATGTTGGAAATCGGAGCAGCCAAGCTATCAATTTCAGGGAGTGAAGAGAAGGATGGAGAGCTCCTGACGAATGTGTCAGATCTGGAACTGGGTCCAGAATCCAAGGCTCCTCCAATTGGTAGAGTCGAAAGAATGGGAACGAGATCTGTCGAGGCCAATAAGGGGCTCAGAATCCTTCCCAAGGCTTTGGCTTTTTGGAATTAGGGGAATGGGTGGAAATGCATAAAGAAGTCCCAGGGGTCAAAAGTGGATGAGAGAGTCCCTTGGGTTTTCCCCTGGTGGGGGATTCAGGGCAAAGTAGCTACTGCATTTGGCATTCATGGGGGATGAAAACAGGTCGCAGCAAGGCTTGCCCTGTCTGCGGAAAATCCTTTCCACTACCTTGTTCTTGAGGGACCACTCGTGCTGCATCAGAATAGCTCTGCTTAGTTTGTCCGCGATCACACTGATTTTCCCCGGGATGTGCATCGCTATAAGAAAGTGCCCGGTGGATACAGCCCACTGCCAAACTCTTAGGGCCTCTCGACATAGGGGATAAGACTTGGTTCCCCCTTGTTTGTTGATATACCAGACTACCGACATGTTGTTCCCAGTCCTGGAAGTACTGCAATGCCAGAAGTACTGCTCTCATCTCCAGAACACTGATGTGCAATTGGGACTCTGTCTCTGACCAAGTGGCCTTGGGCTGTTCTTCCCAGAAAAAGCCCCTCCCACCCTATCAAAGAAGCGTCCATGGTCACTGTGGTTGATGGCGGGTGAAGAACAAATGGGCGACCTACTGTTATATGGTGGATAGTCAACCACCACTGTAGATCCTTTTTGCATGAATCTGTAATGATGATCAAGAATGACATCGGAGGTTGTTGATAAGCCCATTGGATGAAGAGTAACCATTGAAGTATTTTCATGTGCATGCGCCCTAGAGAAACTGTTATGAGAGTTGCTGCAATAGTACCAAGCAGTTTTAAAATGCTTGCACTTTGTTTTGTGCCAGAATGTCTGCTGCCTGTTGCCGAAGTGTGACTATTCTTTCCAAGGGCAGTTTTACCATAGTGGTGGTGGTGGTCTAAATCTGCTCCGATAAAGGAAATACGTTGAAATGGTGACAATGCAGGCCTGTCGAAAGTTATAGTAATTCCTAACTGGGAACACAGTTTTAGAGTGAGGTCCCTGGACTGAACTAGTTGATGCCTGGTGGTGTTGGTGAGGAGCCAGTCGTCCAGGTACGGAAACACTCGGAATCCTAGATGCCTCAGATGAGCCGTAACCAGTGCCATGCATTTGGTAAACACTTTGGGGGCTGTTGTGAGACCAAAGGGCAGTGCTCGGAACTGATAATGATTGGCTCCCAACCAGACAAGCATGTGATCTCTGAATGGTCTGGCCATTTTGATACGGTAGTACACATCCTTGAGATCTATAGAGCACATCCAGTCATCCGTTCCTAGACACGAAGAATCGACTGAAGCGTGACCATCCAGAACCTCTCTTTCTTTACGAAAGTGTTGAGTTTGCTGAGGTCCAAGATGGGCCTCCAGTCCCCTGTTTTCTTTGGAACTAAAAAGAATCTTGAGTAGGTTCCGGATCCTATCTGGTCTGTCGGGACTGGTTGGATGACTCTTTTTCTAGCAACCTTTGAATTTCTATGGTTGCTTGATCCCTGAGACTGAGTGGAACGTCCGGGATTTTCTTTCGTATGGCGAGGGGGTCTGTGAAAGGAATGACATATTCTCTGGATATAATGCTTTGTACCCAAGAGTCTTTTGTAATTTTTAGCCAGGCATCTGGATACAAAGACAAGCGACCCCCGACTGCCTTCAGAGTAGGACAGACGGGCCTCCTTTCAGGAGCGTTGGTAGGGCTTCCCCAAAGAACTGATACCGGTCGCCCTGGTTTTGCGGACCCCCTCTGCCACCTGGGCGGCGTCTTCCTTTACTGCCCCCTCCTCTGCCCCTGGAGGGGGGGGTTCACTGCATGTGTTCTGAAAGGCTCCTTGGGACTTGCGGAACCATATTTTTCCTACCTTTTGCCCTTTGGGGTAAGGTCTAGTAAGGGTGGAAAAACTGACTCCTACGGCAGATAAGAGTCTTTCCGTCTTGTTCACATCTAGTGAGGGTCTCCCTTGACTTTAGGCCTGAAAAGGGATGAGCCATCAAACGGGGTATTAATAAAGGAAGACTTGAAGGCTTCTGCTAACGAGCATAAGTGCATCCAGGAATGTCTCCGAAGAGCTATTCCTGAACCTGCTGCCCGGCTCGTACCATCAGCTGCATAAGAAATGAGATGTACGGACAAGTTAACTATAGAATTAAGGGCATTGAGTTGAGATGTCACCTTATCAGGACCACCTTCAGCTGCAGTACTCTGTAGAGTATCTCCAAGCTCTTTAAGGAGATCTCTCTGAAGTCTGGTAAAGTGTGTCAAATAGTTGAGCGATCATACAGCAAAAGTCACTGAACTAAAAATGCATTTCCCATACCTGTCCATAATCCTGGAATCTCTATTAGGAGGATGGACAGTAGAAGAGGTTTCAGACATCTCTTTCTTGGTGGCCGCCGCCACCACCATGGCATCAACCTGCACTCCTTTGGCAAGAAACATTTTGTCCTGTGGAGAGGTAATAAACTTGTTGGGCCTCCGAGGTTCAGGTTCCACAGTATCAGGGGATTCCCACGCCCTTCGAGCAACTAAGTCCATTAATTCATCGAAGGGTGGAGTCATCCAGGAGGTGGAGGGCTGAGATCCAAAGGCCTTCGGAAGCACCGACTCATCATCAGTAGGGTTAATGGGCTGCCAAGTCACCCCTCTGTCTTAGGATCTCTAGGATATCAGCGAAAGAGATATCCTCCGAGGGGGACCGTGGGGTCCCTTCTGACTCCTCTAAGTCAGTGTCTGATGTGACAGACTCCTGTGGGGAGTCTAAATGCCTCCTCTTGCAAAGCTTCTTCCTGGGAACCTCATCAGCGGGAGCTTCTGGTGAGGTCTCAGTAGAACATGGGTCACCCAATAGGGCTACCTCAGGCTCTGGGTCTCTACACTTTAAGGGGACCTGTGATGCAAAGGTAGAATGCGTTACTTTTGGGGATGAGGAAGTAGGCCCTGATGAAGTGGGACCTAGTATCAACCTATAAACCTATACCCCTGGGATCTCTTCTGTGTCACTGCTAGACAGAGGCACGGTAAACTAACTGTAAATGGGCTATCTTCTGTGAACTACTATACAGAGGCACAGTCAACTAATCTAAGGAGGGTGGCGAAAGCCAAACACACTCTGGCTAGGCTTGTAAACGCCCTAGGGCAGATAGCCTAGTATCAACCTATGAACCTATGAACATAACTCTCCTCATGGCATCAAAGGCCCCTCTCTCCTCCGATGCGAGGAAGCAGCTTGTTCCGAAGACGACACCAACTTCACCGGCACCAAAACAGTGGGCTCCGAGCCAGAGGAAGGAGCCGAGCTCATCCGTGCCGAAGCACCAACAGGAAGGGTCAGTACCAACCCATCGGTTTGACTCCCCTCCCCCCCCCAGAGCAGAAAGAAGAGTGTCGGCTCCCAGACTCCTCGATAGGCACAGTAGTAGTCTGAGTCAACGGAGCCAATGGCACTGGAACAGGCCTCAGCTCCGAGGGTTCCATGATCATCAGTTCTACCTCTTCTGGCTCCGAAGGCCAGGCTCGGCAGAGGAGCAGACACAGTAGGCAAGGACGTCTTTGGCTCAGAGACCGGTTGGGCTGGAGCCGACAACAATTTGGCTAATGCCGGGTTCTGGAGGAGCCTCTGCACCACTCGGTCCACATCGACATCGGAGAGGCTTCTCGAAAAACGAGTTGAAGGGATGGATGAAGCCACCAATTGCAAAATTGGAGAGTTCAAAACTTCGGAGAACAGCTCCAATACCGGGGACCGGCTCCGAAAAACTTGCTCGGTTCCGAGGTCAGAACTGGTGACCGCAACTTCTCAGCTAATTTCGGAGCAGAAGACTTTGGCTCCGAAGAAGCTTTCGAAGACTTAGATCCCTTGGAAGATTTTGAAGTCTGGTCAGCCTTATCAAAAGATTTCTGAAAATCAGGTTTCAACAAACCTCTATCCATTAGCTTTCTCCTATGTTCTAACAAGACCCTGCTGCTGAACGAGTGACAAATGGAGCAGTCCTTCTGAAGATGGAATGCATCCAGACAGTATACACAACTCACATGTAAATCAGTAATGGACATTTTTTTGTCCATACTTAGGGCATTTCTTAAACCCTGAATTCTGTCTCTCTTTCTCCTTATGATCAGCCATAATGTAATGGTGACAGAAATAACAATTGTCTAGACAAAACAAATACACTGGCTAGGCTAACACCGCACACTAGGTTAACAGTTAAACAGCTATAACAACAACACTCTAAACCACACACCACAGTTAGAATTAAACACTATAAAAGGATTAGGGACCAACTAAAAATGGCCAAAGAAAGGCCTAAGAACAACCGTTCTATAAACAAATTATTTTTTTGTCTGAGAGAAAATAAATCAAGAAAATGACTAAGTATTTAGTTTATGGTTAAACTATGAAAAATACACTATTCCTGTAATATTCTAATAGAAATATATTGAATACATCTAGAAAAGATGAATATACCGGCCCAAGGTCCACTCTCGACCTCCGATCTGTTGCAGCGGCAAACAAGATCTGGGGTGAGGCAGAGAGCATCATGGGATAGGGACTTGGCCCTGAGCTACTCGAAAACCTCGAGCTTGTGAAAGCAGCCGACTAGGAGCTGAGGGATTGGCTCCGAACCCATTTGTAAGAATGAACAGTGAGACTGAACAACTTCACATCTGTAGTTTCTGGTTGCTTGAGAGTTAATATTAAAAATAGGTGGCTAATACTAATACTAATGACCCATGATTGTCTATATTAGAATCCTGCTGAGCATGGAGCCATCTTTAAATTTCTAGTCTCCCACCAGGACACAAGTGTTCTTCAGCAATTACATTCTGCTTGCTGGTAAGCCATTAGACCTCAGGAATTTGTTTAAAGTGTTCAGATTTGTAAAGTAATACTTACTTTTTTCTCTTGTCTTGGTGGGCTCTGCCCGGCTCCATTCACCCTTGCTAACGCTCGGGCTCTCTCCGCTCCCCTGCCCCCTATTCCTTCCTGCCCCCAATACCTCTACATTTATAGTAATCACAGCCACACCCACAGCTCACCCTAACATCACCTCCACCAATCACAGCTCCTCAAGTCATATCACATTATACCACACCAACCTGCTCCACACAAAATACTCCCAATCACTCTCATTCCCACTAGGCATTTTTACTTTACACACACACTACTTCCCCATCCACATATAGTGCAACCCTATAATTCCTGTTCAGACCCCCCACCTAGAACCAACTTAAACTTTATAACCATGATATCACACAACTAAGTCTAGTCTGTCTTCTCATAATTCCTTACAACATCACAAGTTATCACTCTAGCAATATCCCTAAACTTAGTAGCACAACACTACATTATGCACTCTCATATACAGACACCACACATTATAATAATATCTGCCCCACAATTGTTCAAGAACTACATAACGGACCAATTCAGAACTAAACACATAAGCTCTCATTCCTACTCCAAAAAAAAAATACAATGCTCTCTCACACTCCTCACCAAACTCCAACATCTGTATCACCATTTTAACACCAGGCTCACCATAAGTGGGGATATCCACCCCAACCCAAGCCCAAATCCATCCTGTCCAACACAAATGTCTGAACACCCCTACTTTCTTCATCTCTGGGCAAATCAACAACAGCAAAACCAACCATATTTTAATGCTAAATATTAATATTAGAAGTATCAAAAATAAAATACTTTAACTCCAGGCCACAATAGCACACTACTCCCCAGACAGTTGCTTTAACAGAAACCTGGCTAAATAAAAACACAGCTAACTCAGACGTTCTCCATGCCGGCTACAATATCATTAGACAAGACAGACCACTTCGTAAAGGGGGTGGAACGGCCTTACTGTACAAGTCCAACTTATCTGTCCATCAATTACCAAACCCCTACCCCTCCCCCAATAACTGGGACATACTTTTCTCACAACTTCAACTTCACCCTAAAAAGGTCATCACCACAACTGTGATCTATATTCCACCTGGTAATACACCTGCTATCCTTGAAGACTTCTTATCCTGGTGTTCTTCCACATACCCACAAGAAACCCTTATTCTGGGGGACTTCAACCTAGATTGGTTTACCTATATATCAGAACCACCAAGTAATCTAATAAATCTCCATGGCTACCAGCAGCTAGTCCAAATTCCAACTAGATGTGATAAAAAATCAAAAAGGGAATCCATCCTTGACTGGGTCTTAACTAACAACCCCACATTGTACCCTCACACAGGCAGTCTCCCAGACACCTTAAGTGACCACAACATAATATACATTATATGTAGTAGAACAAGCATATGCACAAACACTAACTATACATCCACTAGAAACACAAAAAAATTCTCTCCTGAGGTCAACACTTTACTCTGTAACTGTGACTGGACCCCCCTAAAAACCCTCTCACTTGACCAGGCTGTAGCATATTTCAACAAAACATTTCTACAACGCCTAGACATTGTGGCTCCATTGCACAAAATCAAGGTTAGAACCTCTACAAACCCCTGGCTCAGTAAAGAAACCAAACAAATCCCCAAGTCCAGAGACACTACCTGGCTTTACTATCAAAAAAACAAAGAAACACAAAGCCTAAGTACAAAGAACTGCGCAACTGTGCAAAAAAATGCATTAGGCTGGACAAAAAATCCTACTACACAACATTACAAACTAAATACCAACACAACCCCCAAAAATTTTGGAAAAATGTAAACCAGCTACTAAAATCCACCCAAAAGGCTACCCGCAAACCAACCACCCCTGACACTAAAGTTCCCATCGAAACACAATTCACCTCCCACTTTGTGAACTCAATTCTATCCTTAGTATCACAGGACAGTTCCTTCCTCACTATCCCCAAATACAACACAAACAACACTAATACAAGCTTTACCCTCAAACAGTTTCCACCACTTCAATCAAAAGCATGCTCTCCAAACTAAAAACCTCATCAACAGCAGCCGACCTACTCCCCAGCTATTTCTTGAAACTCACAGCAGATGCTATTGCTATTCCAGTCTTCACTCTCATAAACAGATCAATTGTTGAAAACTATGTGCCCAAACTCTGGAAAATATCCTATGTTACACCCATACATAAAAGCGGGACCTCCACTGAACTTAATAACTACAGACCCATTGCTTTATTCCCCCGGCCAAAATCCTAGAAAAATGCATCCATACCCAGATGCTAAACTATCTCCTAGACAGCAACATCCTGTCACCTACTCAGCATGGTTTCAGACCTTCCCATAGTATCACTGCAGCCCTCCTCTGCTTCACAGACACAGTAAACCATCTCAAAAATGAAGGCCTACAGGTGTCAACTCTTTTTTTGGATATGTCCAAAGCATTTGACACAGTCTCACACCAAATCCTGCTAAACAAAATAAACCAATATCACCTATCAAACTCCACTCTTACCTAGTTCCAAAGCTACTTAACTGACCGGTACCAAACTGTGAAATGGGAAAATTCTCTCTCTCCTCAGCTGTCCATAACTACAGGAGTCCCACAGGGTTCTATCTTAGGACCACTACTATTCACAGTCTTCACAAATGACCTCCATACCTCCAACACAGTATGCATCTATCATTCAGTATGCAGATGACACTTACCTTAATCTGTGCTGCACAAAATATTCCCACCTTCCTGCAAACAACTCAACTAGCATTCTCAGACATTGAAAACTACCTTACCAAAGCCCAACTTATCCTCAATCCAAAGAAAACTCAGCTTATGATTATAACCACTTCTAACAAAAGCACTGATAACAGTCAATTACTATCTACTGCACAAATGCTACTCCAATCGCTCCAGTGGCACAGGATAAGCTATTGAGAATAACCATAGACTCCCACCTAAAATATGGTAGTCATCTCAACTTAACTATTAAAAAAGTACATGCCAAACTGGGATCACTCTACAGTATCAAACCATTTCTTACCAACAACACAGGATCAGCCATTGCTCGCTCCTAACTTCTATTCACCCTACTCTATGCATCTCCCATTCTGACTAATCTCAACAAAACTGAACTAAGCAAAATGGAAGTCTGCTATAACAGAATTGCCCGTTTTGCTGCAAATTGCTCATATAGAACTCATCACTGTACTGCTTTGAGACAGCTCCACTGGCCTGAACTGCCCAACCTCCTAACCTACGATCAGCTCTGCCTCTGTCATTCTATCTATTACCTCCCCAATAAGTGTCCTACCCTCAAAAACCTAGTACAACATCACTCAGCCAAAAGGCCTCTTAGATCATCAAGCAAACTACTACTAGAAGTCACCAACAGCTACAATAGCTTTGAAGATGTGCTATATAGTAGTTCAGTGGCTAAAAAACGGAACTCTGTCCCCACTAGCATTCAAAACACATCATCCAAAGCCTCCTTTAAAGACCTCATCAGGCAACATCTCAAGCAAAGTTGGCAGTGCCATGATTGCTCCCCAGGCTAGTGAAAGCGAATAAGGTATAGATAATTAAATCTAGAGTACTTGATAACAGTTTTCAATCTTACTCACAAAACACTGGCTAATCTACAATGTATGTACTGTACCTGTGTGCTATGTATGTATTCTACCTATGTTCCAAATTTCAGCTGTACACCACAAATCTATTAATTACCTTTATTTTTAAATTAATATTTTTTTTTTGTTTGCTCACTCCACTAACTGTTGATGTGCCGCATACAACTGTAAAAACAAGTCTTTTGTAATTTGTGTGTACACTGATCATGTCTAAATAACTAAATGCATCTGTAATTTTTCTTTGTGGAGCTTTTCTCCCCAGGCCTCTGCTGAAAAAGGGCCTTTTTGGCTCAGTCAGACACCTCCGGTTAACAAATGTAAAATAAAAATAAAATAAATAAATAAATAATACTGTACCCTATACTATTTGCTTGGTTTGACTTGTTTTCAGGTTGGCGAGAGAGGGAATTTACGCCTAGTTTCCTTTTAAAACCCTAACACTAAAAATGTAAGTATGTTTCTGCCGGGGGACAAAGTGCAACACATGAAAACTGTACTGTAATTCTATATATTTTTTTGCTGGTTGCTTGAGGTCTGGTTAACTGACAGTTTATGGTACACAATTTGTGTTCCTATTGGAATTTATGTTCAATGTTCCTCCCATTGCTTCTTTAGCAGTAAAGGTTGCTGAAGAAAGGAATGCAAGGGTTCTCAAAGGTGAACAGCAAATGGCTGGTGAAAAATAAGGCAGTTATCACAAGTTGTGGGGATTCCTACTGCCAGTTTAGCAGCAAATAACTACTATACTGTTTGAAAGAAGTGTGGATATGTGTCAGGAACTCCCATATATGATTAAGAAATATAAGTTTAATCTGGTTAACACCACTTAAGCTGATCTCTTAAAGGGATCAGGTAGTACAAAAGCATGAACCCCAAGTAGCTGGATAAGTACTTTGCTTGCCAATAACACTTTTGTATAAAGACATCATTACTTTACAGTGGACAGATATCACAAATGTTAAACTTGAAGGGGAATGAACATGGGAATATCAGTTATGTGGTTACATTATCTTGCTACCTTGTTACCGGCAATACTTAATTATGGAAATATCATACTTAAAATTATAAAATCATGGCTGACTTTGCTGTCCAGAAAGCAGGAGTGGTTGTGGAATGAATACCACCTTGCACATGTATGCGCGCATGTGCACACACATTTTAGAACTGAAACAGTGTCTGCAGTTCTAGCTGGTTGTTTTAACAAACAACCCATTCCTGTGAAGGTGCCACTTTCTGTGAAAACAAAGAAGCCTAGGTGGGCTCCCCAACCCACTGGCAAAAGCATCAATCATCATGATCCACAACCGCTTCTGTAGGAAAGCAAACTCCATAATGAGACTGGTGGGAGGATGACTCCTTTGAAGCCAATGTCAACCTCACAGCCCACTGCAGCACTGACATCCTCAAGGGTGCAAACAATATAATCAATACCATGACTGCCACAAAGCCCAAAAGGGGTCCAAACATGGACATCCTTCTGTAACCTCAACTAAGGATTCAACTTCCTGCCCCATAGACAGGAATGACTGAATCAACATGGCCTGGTTATGGCTCAATGAAGAAAGCCTTAGTGTCAAGAAAAATTACCATTCTATAGAGATATGCCCAGCATATACAATCATTTAAAAATTAAATCATCAATGTGGCAACCAGAACTCAAGTCATTCAGACATTGGAACACATTAAGCTCTTCTTCCTGCAAGGACTCTGTTACAATTACTGGCATCCTGGTAAACATTCTGAGGTACATTAAAGCCCAAATCCAACATCATGAAGTGCAAGTGACACCCACTCAGTGGGAACCAAAGGAATCTCCTGCGCAGATCCTTACTGATTACAGAGAGCTACATGACCCAAGTTCATTGCATCAGAATGTGCTGGAGAGTCTCCTCCTGGAAACTGAGGCACTAGATGTGCTCAACTGAAGTACGAGGTGTAGAATGGGCTGCAAGTCTCCAATCCCCTTCAGGAGGAGGAAAAAAAAAAAAAAACAGGAGTACAATGCTATGCTTTCCATCAAGAAAGAAGGCACTATTGCCGCTTTGTGGAATATTGTATGGGCCTGCTCCAAGACTTTTCTTAAATATCCTGGCCTGAATAAAGCCTTTTTAAAGACGTACATAAAAAGGCTTAAGCAGTGGCAATCTACAACCATATATTGGATGATGGCTTAGCAAATAAGGGGGAAACTTGAAAAAAAAAAAACTGTTTACTACTGGTTGGCCCTCAAAACCGTAAGGAGTGAGACTAGTGCCCTGGTGGTGTTACACTCTTCAAAGTCTTGGGAGGACCGCCTTTACTGGAAGCTGTGGTAACCTTGATGATGACGTGTGACCTAGAGTGCCACAAAGACCCTTCATGGGGTTAATGCTTGTCACTTCTTCTGAAGCTGATTCCGTAATGAGATCCTGGAAAGCCTGACAAAAAGGGACATCAACTCAGATGGTGATATTCAGGTTAGCCTGGCTGAGGTTATTCTAAATTAACCACCTATGGCATAATAACCTGTTGTAAGCACATACCTGGGGGTGTCTACTGAAACTTTTGTAGGCCATAAAGTTCCTCAGAATAGTAGAATTACAACTGTGGATGTGGGGGAATACATACCAAGTCTGAGAATGTGCAAATGCAGTCTATTTTCTCATTATTTTTCCTACGTGAAATACTCTGCCCCAAGGGTTCTTCTGGCAGCACTACTTCCTGATTTTGTGTTATCACACTCATTATCTTGATGACGCAAAGTCTGGTTGTATTCTAGTGCACTTCAAAAATTAAAAGCATAACAGATTTTGGGGAAAATAAAATTTCCACTAAAGAGAGAGAATTCTCTAATGTCTGGCAGCACTGACGACTGATGACTGTAAACTTTGGTGACCAATCAGAAAACCATGCATTTCAGAGAGAGAAAGAATATAAGGCTAAAGCATGTAAGCATGCACACACACCACACAGATGAGGGAATAGATAAACGTAGACTCTCTAAGGCTCCTGTCCAACAGGGCTCTACAATGCTGGGTAAGCAATAATTCAGCCATGCACATTATTAAGTTTACTCTTACTCTGGAGAAAATATCACCCACATTACTTACTTTCAGCCATAGTTGTGGGAAAAAAATCAAGTAGATGATACATGTTAAAGGAGCAGCACAGTGTATGAATCTCAACTACTTGTACATCTGCTGTTCCATTGATATGCCTAGTGTCGCTTTAAGTTGCTGTGCAAGTATTTGTTACTCAGTGACTAATGTCATTCCACATATCAAAGAAAACATGCAAAGCAGCAAACTACGGCTGTCTTACTACTAGTACATAGTAAGGCTTCAGACCACAACGATGTGGTCAACACACTGACCACATAAACACTATATCAGGTATGTGATGAAGCAGGGGGGCAGAACATGTGGACTATGTTGACAGTTTTAGTGGTAAATACAGGGCACAAGACTTTCTTCTTAAAGTTTAGGAGTTAAAATAGGAAAAAACAAATCTTAACCTAATAAAAAATTATATTACATTACTATGCACATGATCTTTAAGAAGTGCACACTAGAAAGGCAACAGGTCATGAGAAGTCTTCACAAGGCCTAACAATAGTATCTGCCAATCATCCTTAAACCTATGCTACCAACAAATCAAAAGAATCATCAAAAACAGCATGTATGCTTAATGTCTCAAGGGCAAAGTATTCCTGGCTAGGTGAGAAACCTATGGAGCCATTCATTCCTGCTTGGGAACTACTGGCAGCCCTATGTTCTGCAGAGAGAGTTATGTGGCAGGGAACAGGCAAGCTTGCTAGTCCTAGGGGGTGACCTACACTCTCACCATGTAAGAACTGCGTTCCTCTTCTGGCAGCTTCTCTGAGCCCATAACTACTACCTCTGGAGGGGAAAAAGATTTCAGTATATTAGTTTTCCTTTGTTTACCTACTGCAAATGCACTATGGCAGCACGAGCTCAGCCAGGTCAGAACTACACCTAGAACTACTGTCAGGTGTCACCCATGTGGCAAGCCAGAGCTGCCCCTGTAATACCACACCTCCAATATTCACTACAATGGGATAAATATAGCTGTTCCCTTTTACATGGAGTGTGGTACCATCTATACAACAGCTCCAGTTGTTAATCATAATACTTAGTGATATTCACCCCCTTTTAAAATTTAACCTACGTCAAAGGAACAACCCTCAGAGAAGAAGAGTTTAGGGGTCAGGCAGTGTTGCTCTCTGTGACTGAATGTATTGCTTAACGGCCTTTCTTTCTGTAGATGCTCAGAGATGATTGCATTTCCAGAATAACTAAATTCTGCCAATTTTTAATCCTTTCCTCACTGTCAGAGGTCATCTCCACAGTGTGCCTATTTTTAAAAGCAGCTGACTGAGATGACCCTCGACTCTGGAAACTGGCTAACAGAATTCAGACACAAACATATTTACTGCTCCTCATTCCACTAAATATTTCTCTCTTCTTGTGGCACTGCCACCAGAAAATTAGAAATAAGAAGTTTAAAGATGTCTGGCAAAGTTCTGGACATGCACAATTGTACAAAACAAAAGCTGTTCTCAATGTACGCCAAAAATAAATACTAAAAATGTGTGAGGTAAACTGCATGCACAAAAGATACATAACATAAAAGTTGTTCTGAATGTACATAAAAGAAAAATAAAACAGACTTAGGTAAACTACATAACCAAGGGCAAAACAGTTCTGTCTTATCACTAGCTTGCAGCTATTTTCCCAAATGTCTGCCTCTAGCTTCAAAGCCACTGTGGATGAGAGAGTGCAAAAATATCAAGTTTTGTGTTATGAACACAAACTATTTCTTGAATACAGTCATCTAAAATGCATACAGATCTAGTATTTAATACTCTGAAAAACTCACAAGGGAAAATGTGCACATCACTACTTATATGTGATCAAACTACAGACTACATATGCCTATCACTCATCATTGGATTATTTCTTCATCTTTATATCTTGACTACTTGGTGTCATCAGCTGCCTGCAGCTGTGCCAACACTAGCAAAAGTGGCCAGCAGCAGGCAAGAATCCAGCAAAGTTCACCAGCAAGCTGCACTCTGGATTTCTGAATTTCAAAATAACCACCAAGCTAAACAACTTTTTTAGGACTACAAGTGAAGAAAGGTACATAGTTTGCAGTGCCTGACAACACTGCAAACATTGTGAAAGCCTGGAGAATCAGATCCCATTTATGAAAATCTGTACCCTTACTTAACTTGGTGATGAAAATGTCACTAACTGGGAAAAAATGTGCAGAAAGTGAAGCTGGGTGACACTCATCATGCTTGTAGATGTTTGAAAGCAGGGATCACTGCTGCAGTACCATTCAGAGTGGAAGAGAATGCAGGCACAGGCAGACGTCTGCCATTCCAGAATGACATTCAGATCTTTGGACATTCCCAGGCAGTCAGGCCTCCTCCTCATTCCAGAAACAACAGGGGGACTGGGTAAGAGAATGTCATTATAATTAAAAAAAAAAATCAGGTATTAAATCTTATTTTAGACAGTGATAGATACATACACATTAATAGAAAAGAAAACATACCATAGTAACATTTTTAATGCAGTACACATACATACATTTTACTGCTAACATTTACTGCAGCATTACTTAAATTACTCGATTCCCACCTTCCCCTTAACCTCATTCCACCCCTTGAATATTATTCTGCATGTATTGTTCCAATCAATTCCATTTACTTCTATGTAATTTGCTCTTTCCCTTCTCTAAAGATCTCCCCTCCAGTTCTTAATCGCTTTTATGATGTTCAAAATTTCAGTTATAGTGAAGGAGAAAACATGATCCACAACAAGTGAACCTGAGATGCAGCCCTTAAAATAGAAAGCTGGAAAAATACCTCAGATAGCATAGGTGCTGCCTCAGACAGTACAAATATATTTTTTTATTTTTAACTATCCCAATAAAAGAGGGCCACCAAGAAAAAGAATGGTGGTCAGTTTCTCTAATACAATACTTATTCCTTTATTCAGACATATACTGGTAATGAGAGTCCGCGGTGGTGGTGCTGCGGTAGCGTTGTCGCCTCACAGTGAGACACTGACCGGTTCAACTCTCAGCTAGAGCGTCTTCTGCATGGAGACATGCGTGAATGGGAGTTCCTTCGTTGAAGGTTGTGCATCAGGGCTGGCAACTCAATACGTAAAAATCAACTGACAATCATTAGCGGACCGGAGTTCCGCTGTGGCGACCCCTAACCGGGAAAAGCCAAAAGACACAACAACTGGTAATGAGAGTCATCGCACTCATTCATAAGAGAGGATTCTAAAGCAGTACTTTCAACAGGCCTAGAGAGGGAAGCTAACATTCCCTGCATAGCCGCAGGAAAGGAATCTAACTTGCAGTGTTTGGTGAAGGTGCAGATGAAGGTCTGTGCAGTTGCCTCACAGACAGTCTGGGCTAACACATTCATGAAGAAAGCTGCAGTAATGGCAGCAGCCCTCACAAAGTGAGACACCTGCTGTCTGGAGTGAGCCCTCACTTTTCCTTATTTTGATTTTCCACAACAGTCACAGGAAAAGGTACCACTGTTTACTAATGATTTGATGATGAGATTTTTTTTTTTTTTTTATACTGGTCTGCCAAGTTTCCCTATTTTAAAGAAAATGAACAGCTGGTAAAGCTTTCTAACCTCTTTGTATCCAGATAAATAATATCTGAGCTTATTATGTACATGTAGAAAATGAAGTGATCCCCATTCTTTTGAGGTTTTGGAAAGAAAAATGGTAATTGAACAGCCTGGTCCTGAGCTACTTTGAAAACCACTTTGGGAAAGGAGGAGTTTGCTCTTACGCAGACACTTCATTCTAATGGAAAATAGGGTAGGACTCAAATACCATAGGGGCTTGCAGCTCAGAGATCCTGTCAGTAGAAGTGACAGCTATGAAAAAAATGGTTTTCCATGGCAAAAATTTTAATGCAGTCAATAGTTGCCACAAAAATGTTACAGAGTTAGCTTTCGGATGACAAAGTTAAAGTCCCATGATGGACAGATTGATTTCCTAGGAGGCAGGTTAAGTACTTGGTTGAGGAACAGTTTGAAAGGCTAGTGGAAGGAGAGGAATCCATGAATCTGAAAAGTGAAGGTTTACACCGGTGTAAGCCAATGTGGTGTTAAACAAGGAGGTAAAGCAGGTGAGGACCTATTGAAGCACTGGCTTCTGGTGTGAGTTCTGAGAAGACATCCACACTACAGGAAGAATTTGCCTCAGACAGGGCTTTCTGGCAATGCAATTGTGCACACTTTACAAAATGCCCAGCATCTCTAGTAGGAAATTGTGTAAATTGGGAATTAGGGAACTAGCCTCTAGGCAATCAATTTGAGGATGCTGTTGTGATGACCACTACACCTCCATGTTGGTCAACAAAGTGTAAGAGAACGGTTTGATGAAATGCTCCTCTTACTTTAACTGAAGCAGGAGGGAGAACTATAAGTTGTATACTTACCATAATTTGGCACCTGTGTTGTTTATTTTCATTCTTCAAAAAGGGGAAGAACAAGTGGCAAAAAAATAAATTATAACCAAAGAAAAAGCACCCCGGAAGAACACTGAAGGCAAAGTTTATTAGTCCAAAACTAACGCACGTGTTTTCAGCTTGCATTTCAAGGATTCGTGTTTTGGACTAAAACTTTGTCTACAGTAATTCCGGTGCTGGTTGTTCTTCCAGGGTGCTTTTATTTGGTTCTATTTTCATTCTTCCTCACCAATGGGTCTGGATCCGATCCTCGGATCCAACTTGGCCATATACACATGACTTTGGATCCATCTCTCAAGCTCCCTCTACCCACAATATTCTAAACTATCTCCAACACCTCAGACAGAGTTTGCTGCCTAATCGCCTATTTATAATAACAGACAGATATAGACATAAGAAAGGTCAGGGGTCAAACCTGGAACTGAATGGTTCCAATACTGAATGGTACAAACATAGTCTAATAGATACTTCTAGGAGTGCCAAGGATGGGGGAATGGATGGGAGGAAAGGTGTGGAGGAATAAAAATGGACAACACAGATGCCAAGTACATAACTTATAAATTTGATGATGTCCTTTTCATTTTTCCTCACCAGTGGGACAGAATCCTCAGCTACATAGCCCTTGGGAGGCCCTCATGGAAAGACATGCTGGAGCACTGTCAAAACAAAAGAAGCTCTGCTTCTGGAATCAATGTCTAATTTGTAATGTGTAACAAAAGTATGACTCGTTTACCAAGTGGCTACAGCACAAACATCATCAATGGAAGCCTCTGACCAAAAAGCAGATGAAGTAGCCATAGACCGAGTGGAGTGAGCTCTAGGGAGTCGTGGCAAATCTAGTCCTTTTTGAGAATAAACCAATGACATAGTCAGTAACCCATTTGGCTAGTGTAATTTTAGATACTTCCTGACCAAAGCAGTTAGGGGAAAAGGATACAAACAAGTGATCGAACTTCCTGAACTGCCTTGTCCTGTGAGGATAAAAAACATAATTGTCTGTGCACATCAAGGAAAGAAAGCATGTATTCTTCCTTATTTCTAAATTTTGGAAAGAAAAATGGTAATTGTATGGACTGGTTAATGTTACTTTCCATCCCCACTTTAGGAAGAAAGGAAGGGTTGATCCACAGAGACACCCTGTCCTTAAGAAAAATAAAGTGCTGAGGCTTAGCTGATAGGGCTGGAGCTCAGAAATTCTTTTTGCTGAAGTGATAGCTACTAAAAAGATAGTTTTCCAAGAAAGAAACTTCATATCACATCTGTCTGCCAGTTCAAAGGTTTTCTGAGTTAATCCATGAAGGACCAGACTAAGGTCCTAAGGAAGAGAAGGGTCCTTTATTGGGGGTCTCAGGAGAAAGACATCTTTCATGAAGGCTCTACACAATCTGGATGAAGCCAGGGAAATTGATTTGCTTCCAGGACGGAAATTAGAAATCATTGCCAAATAAAGCTTAACTAGCTCCTTGTTTAAAAAGAATTGTTAGAAAGAGAAGAATGGACAGAGTTGGTGCTGAAAAAAGGTTGGTATTGTGGTAAGAGGCCCACAGAGAAAAGCTTTTCCGTTTGCTTCTGTAGACCTTCTTGGCAGAAGCCTTCAGGGAGGCCAAGATAATCTCACAGACTGAGGAAAGTAAGCCTGGACTGTAACTATTACTGGAAATGGAGAAACCATGTGGTTAACTTGAGAGCATGGAGATTGGGCTGTTGAATTCTCGATGCATGAGACAGGAGATCCTGAGTGGGTTCCAGTACCCATGGAGGATATCTCAAGTGAGACTGTAGGAAGGGGATCCATACTTGTCGAGGCCAGAAGGGGGAAATGAGGTTGACAGAGCTCTTCAGCCAGCTTGCTTTCTGTAAGAACTTCGGAATCAGAGGAAGAGGAGTGTAAGCATACAGAAGACCCAGGGGGCAATCGTGAATCATAGTATCTCTCGGTGACTCCCCTGGACGGGGAATTGGAGTGAAGTACTTGCTGCAATTGTTGTTGAGGGGTGAGGCAAATACGTTACAGCAATGCTGGCCCTAGCAGCTGAAGACCATATTCGCTACTGATTGACTGACTGACAGACTCGTCATGTGGCATCAGAATGGATCTGCTGAGCCTGTCTCCTAGTGTGTTGGTTTTCCTCGGGATGCGTGTTGCAATAAGAAAGCGCTCTGAAGCAATCCCCAATTCCCAAACCCTCACGGTCTCTCTGCACAGTGGATAAGATCGGGTTCCCCTTGCTTGTTGATGTACCAGACTACTGACACTTTGTATGAACCGCAATAGTCCCTATATGAAAAACATCCTGAAATACTTGCAATGCTAGAAGGACTTCTCTCATCTGTAGTACACTGATATGCAACTTGGCCTCCAGAGGGGACCACGTGCCTTGGACCAAGAAATGGCCCCCCCACCAGAGTTGGGAGGCATCCATGGTCACTGTGGCAGCTAGGGGTGGAAGGGTGAATGATCTACCCAGAAACAGGCATCAGACTGAATCCACCAATGAATATGACATTTGAAGATTGGAGTGAGTCTTCTGGGAAATGATAGGGGCTGATACAGCATGGACTACTGTAGCACCAAGGTCCACTGAAGGATTCGCATAAAGATTCATGCTAGAGGGGCTAGAAGTATTGTCAGTTGACACTGACCCAGGGGGCTGTAGTACTAATCTTGCTGGAGGAGATGAGTGAGTTAGTACGGACTGAACATGATGTCTCAAAAGATGTGATGCGATGGACAGGTAAGGATGCTACCTGAGTTGTCATATCCAAGAGAGTCCCTATAAATTCCAACATCTGTACAGGGACTAGGTTTGACTTGGTTTGGTTTTTTGAGATACCTAAAGTGTGGGGAAACCTGGAACAAGTAGTTCCTGGCTTGTAAAAGTTGATGCATGAATGGGGTGGTGAGGAGCCAATCGTGATATGGAAACACCTGGAATCCCTTGAGTCTCAAGTGAGCTGCCATGACCGCATTTGCTAAACACCCTGGGGCTGTGGTGAGTCCAAAGGGCAGTGCTTTGAATTGGTAATGACTGGCTCCTATCTGAAAGTGTAGACGACTCTTGGACCAGCTGTCTATTTTTATGTGATAGTACGCATCCTGGAGATCTATACAGCACATCCAATCATCCTTGTGCAGAAGAGGCAGGATGGACTGAACTGTAACTATTCAGAACTTTGTTTTCTTTACTTACTGGTTCAACGTGTTCAGATTCAAAACGGGTCTTAAGTCCCCTGTTTTCCTTAGCACTAAAAAGAAGCAAGAGTAAGGTCTGAATCCTATTTGGTCAGGTTGGACCTCCTGCATCACTCTTATGTAGCAACTTTTGTATTTCTTGAGCTGCACCTTTCCTCTGACTAGGTGAAACACTGGGAAGTTTCCCCATTTTGGAAAGGACGGGGGGAAAGGAAACTGGTACGTAGTAACCTCTGGATATGATTCTTAGCACCCATGAATTTTTTGTAATATCTGTCCAGGCTCTAGGTGCAAAGAGAAACGACCCCAGACTGACTCCAGCGTTGGACAGTGCTTCAGAAGCGCTGACAGGCCCCATCTGAAAAACGTTCTACAGGCCACCTCTGCAACTAGGGTGACATCTTCCATTAAAATTTCCTCCTCTGCCTCTGGAGTTGTTATCCCCATTGAATCCTGGAAAGGTGAAAATGAAAAATGCTGCACACAATGAATCCGATGTTGCAAAAACAATCCAGTAAGAACAGAAGGTATATCGGAACCACAGCTGAGAATCACTAACAGTTGTTAGGCTTCATCAGGCTAAAATGACATCAACCAAATGACATCAACCAACCAAGTACTTCTACATAATATAAATAGAATAAACTAAGATCACATGATCTAGTGAACTTGTTTTTGTAGATGATGTAAGTAAAGTTTTAAAGTAAAATAATCATTTAACCTAGATGGAGTGTTAGCATTGAAACAGAATATCCATTTAGCTTCTTCGAATTCAGTTAAATCTTTAAGATTTTCAGCTCAGAGAGGCTTATTAATTACTTGTAAATTCAGAAATTTAAAAACATGCATAATGTCAGTTTTTTGACTTATGTCTATACAAATTGTTTGTATCAACTTGTCTCAATCTCAGATAAATGACTTGATATCCTTTTCTTCAATTTCCTATTTGTCTTTCCTACATAAAATGTTGCAGAGTTTACAAATCTGGCAGAATAGACATCATTCTTTGTATCACAATTTCCGTAAGAATTGACATGAAAATCTGTGTGTAGAACTGGATGTTGAAAGCTTTTAGATTTGTTATATAGTTACAAAAAGAACACTTATTGCATCTAGATTTTCCTTTCTTCAAACTTTTAAAATGAAGGCTTTGATCAAGGTTGGTCTTTATGACATAGTTCGTTCTTAAGGTTCTTCATTGTTTTGTAGCTAAACAGAGGTTTAGCTTCAAGCAAACCTCTTAACTGAGGTAACTTAGTGAGCAACGGGCCAATATCTTGCTATTTGTCTAACTAGCTTTATTTTACAATTGCATGTTAGCATACATTGTAATTTATTCTGCTTAGGAACATCAGAATGATCGGTAGTAATGCTCTTGCTTCATTGTCTCATTTGGTCATAATCTCCATTTTTATGTCATTGATTTGTAAGGCACTATACCCTCTACTAATAAAATCATTAGCCATGGAGACAAGCTGCTCATTCATTAAGATGTCAAAAGTGTTGAGCCTTGCTACTCTCAGCATTTGGTTTTTAGCAATGTACTTGTACATATGTGAGGGATGCGTACTACTGTGATGCAAATAGGTATTTGCCTTCATTGTTTTTTTATATATAATGTTGCTTCAATCTTTCCTTCTGTATTTTTAACCAATTTAATATCGAAAAAGTTAATCTCATTGGAGAAACTTTCTTTCTTAAATATAAGAAACTCCGTAGTGGATGAAATGTACTCATACAAGCAGTTCAGAGCTATCTCATCACTCTGCAAAATAATACATAAATCATTCACAAAATGTTTAAAAATTAGTAGTTGGTTGTTAAATTTGTCCAGTACATATTCCTTCTCCTATACAAACATGACAATGTTAGCATACATGTTTGCCATGGGTGTTCCCCATGCCAACACCTTTCTCTTGAAAGTAAAGATCTTTTTGGATGAGGAAAACATTGTTTGACACCAGACTCAATAGGTCACTGAAAAGATCAACATGGAGTTGTGTATAATCCGTATAAAGAAACTGAATGACTGATTGTATTATCATAGGATTATAGCAGATTACTAGGCTAATGGCTCTGGGGCCCTTTATCCCCAAAAAAAGAAACCTCATTATTACGTGGAATTCTGCTGAATAAAGAGTCAACATCAAGCATCACAAATAGTTGACTGGATAGTTTGTGGGCTAGTGACCACTGGGATATAAAATCATTCATGTCTTTAATAGTACAGGTTTTATATAAATACCTTTTTAACTCACTGTTCAGAAATTTTGAAATTGCTTTGGTCAACCAACCTCGAGCTGATACTACTGGATGCATCAATGGTTTCAAAAGGGATTTATGTACTTTTGCAGTCCTGTAGATGAATGGTATTATAGGTGAAGTGACCAACGGGTATTGTTTCAACTTATCATCTATCCATTTGTCTATAAACAAGTCTTGTATGCATCCCTGACTCTGTTAATTATTTGATGCAGTTCAGTCTGTGATATTTTTCTATATTCATCTGTGTCCAGCATACATTGTAGAGAAGTAGTAGGAAGTATTTAGAAAGACTATGCCACCACCTTTATCGGCTTCTTTTATTACTATGGAATTGTTAAAAAAAACAGGTTCACTAGACCATGTGATCTTAGTTTATTCTATTTATAGAAGTACTTAGTTGTCTGATTTAATTTTAGCCTGATGAAGTCTAAATGGTGAATGTTTTAACTTGTGTTTTTAACACTTTTTAACGCTTAGATTTGAGTGCAATAAAGTAATAAAGTTGATTTACGTTTTAACAGCTGTTAGTGATTCTCAGCTGTGGTTCCGATATACCTACTCTTCTTATCAATCCTGGAGAGGTCCCGGAGATTTTTGGAACCACATCTTCTTACCACCTCATTGGTTTCTACAGAATGTCCTACAACAGAGTCTTTCCCTCTTGTTCGCTGTGGGTAAGCATGTCTAACTGAACGCCCAAACAAAGAAATGCCATCAAAGGGGGCATTGACAAAGGACGTCTTGAAGGGCTCCACAAAATCCCAAAGCAGCATCCATGCATGTCTCCTTATGGTGATGCCTGAACCGGCTGCTCATGAGGTATCTTCCACTGCATGGGAGATCAGCCTCATCGATGAATTAACAGTAGAGTGGCCAGTTGAGAGGAAGTCTTTTAAAAAATCCTCTGCAGACATGGACTCCAACAGTGTTTGATAATTTCTTAGTGAAATCTGTCTATAGCAGAGTGAAGTGTGCCAAGTAGTTTAACACCTTCAACATGAATGTAGCTGAGGCAAACACTCACTTTTCAAACCTGTCCATTGCTCTAGACTCCCTGTTCGGTGATGGAGAGAAGAGCTCTGCTCAGCTATCTCTTTCTTGGTGGCTGCTGTCACCACCATAGCATCAACTGGGACTCCCTTGCACCAGTGGGGTCCATCAGCATGAGGGACAAGAAATTTGCCTGGGTGCTTGGGAATAAGTTTGACAGTGTCCAGTTCCCTCCAAGCACGGTGGGAAACCAAGTCAATCAGTTCATCCACCAGGGAGGTCACCCAAGACGTAAATGGTCCAGAAATGAAAGCCTCCAAGAAACACTGATTCTTCAAGAGAAGGAGATTGAGAAGACCAGCCACCCTTCTGTTTGAGGATCTTGAGGACATCTGGAGATGTTATCGGGTAGTGATCTGGAGGATCCTTCTCCCTCATCAAAATCTGTCTCTTCTGTGACAGACTCCAAGGACGAGTCTATGTGCCTCCTCTTATGTGTCCTCTTCCAAGGAAGCTCTTCCATGGGGTGTCCAGGAGAGGTATCAGAAGAGGGGGGAATTCCTCTAGAGGAACTGTCTGGAGACTTCCCAGAACTGGCTGTTCCTGTAGAATAGGTCCAATGGGCTCAGGGCTCAGAACTCAGAATCAAAGATGGGAGATGGGTAGGATCCAAGACAAGAGAGGACAGTTCCCTGTGGAGAGAGAAAGCCCTTTCTACCACCTTGAATGCCAAACTACTATGGGATACCTCTCCCCCCTCCTTGCAGTCACAGCCTCTGAGGAAGGTAGGTCAGAGCTTCATCTGGATTCAAGCCTCAAGGGGAGAATCGGATTTGAAATGCCCAGGACAGAGTCTCCAAGAGGAAGGGATGGAGATGACAAATCTGGAGTCAACCCCAACTCCACGGATCCCAGAAATGCTCTGATCAGAGGGTATCAGAGCAGAACCGGTCAAGGACAGCACCAGAGTCGAAGAAGGTACTTTCGTGGATCCAACACCGAATGTCTCAGGGATCTCGCATCCTGGGACTCTGAAAGCACCGGTCAGACTGGAGGAGGAGAGCGAATGGACTTAGCAGTTGCACTCACGGATCCAGGAGGGGACCCCCATCTTGATCTGAGCCCTGAGAAATTTCTGCATCATCCTATCCACATTTGCCTCTGACAAACTCCTAGATCATCTGGAAGATGCTGTGGATGAGGGTCTGGTGTGTTTCTTCGGAGTATGAAACAGCTGAGTGGGCAGGGAAGGTGACATGTTTCAGTGTGTACCCTGGTTTACAGCCTTCTGCGACCTGAAGTAGATTTTGGATACAAGGACTTAGGATCTGAAAATGAAGAAGATGGCAAGGGTGAAATGACAAAAAGAACCAAATCTTTCAGATCCAATGAAGACTTTGGATCCAAGGAAGGCACAAGAGTTTTCGAATCCAAGGTGGTTGAGTTTGGGATCTTACACCCACAAGAAATGCACTTTTTGAAGCCAGTTGGTTTTTCCAACATGGCTAATGAGAAAAATACAGCATAACCAGTAAAGAAGGTTCACAACAACAAAATGTTAATTTTTTTAAACAATAGATTAAGAAAGGAAAGGGGAAAAGAATACCAGCTATGGTATACTGGAGACTGCCTAAAAAGCTAAAAAGAGATGTACCAACAATGGTACCAATATGACTCGAACTGAGTAGAAGTCAAGAAGACAGAAGAGATCTCAACGCCAGCGAAAAAATTTTAGAGGGAGGAAATGGACAGAAGAAGCTACAAGTTTAAAGGAAAAAGAAGCAAGTTTTAGGAGTAAAATGTAATTATTATAAGAAAAAGACTGCTTACTATACTCGAGAGTAGAACTTGTCTAAGCACAATGGCGGCAAACGAGATCCGAGATGTTGGGGATAGAATAGAGGATTATGGGTAGAGGAAAGAGCTCGAGAGCTGGAGCCAAAGTCTTATGTATTTGGCAGAGCTGGATCAGAGGATCAGATCTAGACCCATTGGTGAGGAAGAATGAAAAGGACATCATCAGATGCATCCATGGTTAACAGAGCTTAAACAGGACTGTTAATAAGAAATGCATTCCTCTTTCCTCTGGAAAAGGAAATAAGGCAAATGTCAGATTCCCACCACCAAATTTCAGGAAGAAAGCATTTGCTGCCTAAGATCCCTTGCAAGAGAATCCTGAAGAAAAGCTGTTGGCTTGGTACCTCAGAAGGGGAAGCAGAGAGACCAAAAAAACAACACAAATTCTCCACCAAACGAATTTAATGTGGCTTAGCGCCTCGGCAACATCAGCCTTCCTTGAGCACACAAAAAGTAATAAATACATACTCCCTTTTATAACAACCAGAATTGAATAATAACAATTAATTACTCAATTAATACATCAATTTAAAAAAAGACTTGTTTGTTTAAAGCAGCATTACATACAAAAGCAATAAATATATAACATGAAAAAACTAAAATATGTTACAATAAACATCTCCAGTTGACTTCTTTATTAAGACCACTAGGTGATAGTGTATTGTATTTCAATATATAAATAGTTTCTTTAAATAATAAAATATTTTTCAACAATCTATCATCTCCTTTTCTGACAAAAACTTTTTCTAAAATAGTGCACTCCAAAAAATTCAATTACTGTTATGTTGTTCCATAAAATGTGAAGCTACTGGACTTTCAATTGCTCCCCTTTTGATGTCACGAACATGCTCCTGCATTCTAATTTTAAATTTTCTTTTTGTTTCTCCCACATAACACAGGTTACAGGGGCACCTAAGGCAATAAATAACTCCTGTAGTATGACATGTAAATTGATTATTTGATATAAACCTAATTCCATTTATTTTATCAAAATATAATTTGACATATGAACATATATTACAAGAACCACAAGGAGTAGTACCATAAGGGCATAATGGATAACATAATTGATCCTTAGGATGAACATAATAAGCTTTAATTAATTTATCTCCTAAATTCTGTCCCCTTTTATATGCAACCTTTGGAACAATAGAAATAAATTTACACATGAATTCATCTTGTAAAAGAAATTTCCAATAATACTTAATATAGTCCCAATTTTTTTCACTTAATAAATTAAAAGTAGTCACAAAATAAATATCTTGTTTTTCTTTATTACAATTTTGTGAATATCTGTTAATTCTTGCATCTAAAAAGATAATCTCCTTACCAACTTTAACTGGAAAAAAATTCTCTGTATTATTGGTAATAACTCTTAATAATTTATCAATAGATTCTTTAATCAATTCCATACTGTAACCTCTTTGTAAAAACATCTTAATGGAATCATAAATATTATTTTCTAAATCTACTTCACCACTACATAGTCTAGATAATCGAACTCTCTCTCCATATGGCAACGACCTCAAAGTATGGGGAGGATGGCAACTCGTGCCATATAAGTATTGATTAAGCAGGTTTAAACTATTCGGGCTACCTAAAGTCCACTCTTCAAATTTTCCCTTAAAACTACCTTCCTCGAACTATACTACTGATCTAATCAGCGTATCCTATAATTAAAAAGATCATCTCTACTTGACTCCAAGTAGACTATTCTCTATCTGTTAAACGTAGCACTTGCTCCTACAGTACTTATTACCTTGATACGGCACTCTTGTCATAGATAGTACCCCAAAAAGGCAACCCCCCATTTCTCGGTCACCCACGTCCCCGGAATCTTTTTTAAAGTTTTTTGTCTATTCCTTCTAGCATGTCGAGGATCAGTTGCTAGTGTCCTCTCCTGCTCAGCTGGTGAACCTGGGAATATTGAGGCAATGTTACAATTGCCTCATGTACACAGACAACCCTCTCCTCCTCCCACAAAACACAAATACATGCGAGAGATGCAACTATACGGCCAAACTGGAGGCTGAGCTCTCTCAACATAGGACTGGCAAGACCAGTCAGGAGGAGAAGGTTACCACACACACTATAGACCCAGTCTCACATATTACCATTACAACCTCAAATCATACACATAAACACACAAAGACATACTCGGAGGCTCTGATCAAAATCTACCAAAACAGCAGAGGCCACCAAAGCAGACACCCAAACAACCACCACCTCAGAACACAACACCTGCAACACATAGACCTCACAGTCAGAGTGTCAAACAGTCACAGCCCTTAAGGCCAAACACAATGCCAGACACACTAGTCATTGGTGACTCCATAGTCAGACACACTGACGTCCCGCTCACCAGACTGAGTAAGGAGAAGGTCACAGTAAGCTGCCTGTCGGGCGCTAGAATCCGCCACATAACGCAAGCACTCAGGTCTCTCAACAGCAGGTACAAATATGATTCAGTCATTGTCCACGCTGGTGTAAACGACCTGAGACGCACCTCCTTGGACTACATGAAAAGAGACATTGAGGAGCTCTCTGATTATGTAGCCCAGACAGGTATGACCCTGACCTTGAGCAGTATCCTACCTTCACCAAGAATGATGCCACAATACAGAGATAAGATGATCAGCTTTAACAATTGGCTTAAACACTGGTGTCATTCAAAGGGGATCCAGTGTCTGTCTGCCTGGGATGACATGCTGGACAAGCCACGCTGCTTGCAAGGGACGGCTTGCACCTGTCACCCTGGGATTCCGGATATTGGCAAAGGCTCTTGCCACCCCATAGTGCCTTTTTAGGCAAGGCTCAAATTCTAAACCTACCACCCTAGAACACAAAAAGGAAAAAACTAAGGGTAATGCTGCTCAATGCCAGAAGTCTAAATCTCAAAATGCACGCACTCGAGGCCCTTCTCAGTATGGAGAACATCGATGTCTGTGCTGTGACAGAAACCTGGTTCAAGGCTCCTGAGAGCACCCCAGCTATCAGGTTTTACCTCATATCATGCGTTCCGGCCCCAAAATCTGGACAATACCAAGAAAGGAGGGGTATCCATATTCATCAAGGACACCCACACCTCAAGACTGGTGGCAACGCACGATGCATCGGAGACCATCCAGGTGCAATTAACCATAGGCAAGACTGCTCTGCAAATTGTAGCATGTTACAGGCCACCCTCACAAACTCAGGAACCTCACATGGCCTTCCTGAAAACACTAGAGGGGATAAATGTATCACCAAACACCATCATACTAGGTGACTTCAATTACCCTAATATAGACTGGGAACACTACTCAAGCCCAAACACCCTAGCCCAAAAGTTCCTGGAATTCATAAACTCAAATGCCATGGAACAACTAGTCACCATCCCCACAAGAGGAGATAACATACTTGATCTCATCATCACGAACATGGAAGCACAATGTTCAACACCGGAGGTGTACCCCTCACTGGTGAGATCAGACCACAAACTAATCTCGCTGGAGGTCCTCATCCCACCCCCACCTGAAATAAAAAAGACCACAGTAAAGAACTTCTCAAAAGCCGACTTCACACTTCTAAAGACTAGTGTGGTCTCCTTTAAGGCCCCCGAGCCGGCGGATAACAGTACTCAAGCCGCTGAATCACTTACAAATGCCTTCTACCAGCACCTGCAGGACTGCATGGATAAGGCAATCCCAAGCAAAACAAAGACTCTTTGTACCAAAGGCAAGCGTCCAGTCTGGTGGACCCCAGCCATAAACAAACTCTACAACAAAAGGAGGAAGCTACTACAAGATAGAGCAAAATCCTTAAAAGGTAAGACACCCTTGATCACTATAAGTAAAAAACTAAGAGCTCTCATAAAATCATCCAAAGCAAATTTCGAGAGAAAAATAGCTAAAGACTCAAAAGACAATCATAAGGCCTTCTTTAGCTATGTTAGAAACCTGGGAGGAAACTCCCAGATATGCTCAGAGCTAGTTCAAAATGATGTGAAGATTACTGATCCTACAGACATTGCCAACATACTGGCTGACAGGTTCAGTGCAAACTTCTCCCCTCCCCAAAAGGAGAGATATCTATACCAAGCGATTGCAGCCCCCAAACATCTCCAGCGCCCAAGTGAGAACTGCTCTCTCCAAAGCAAAAACACAGCATCCATGGGACCTGATGGTGTCCCCGGCTGTGTGCTCCATGAACTCAATGAGGAATTAAACCCACAGCTAGGACAGCTGTTTAATCAAAGTCTTACCTCTGGATACGCACTCCAGGAGTGGCGCACTGCAACTGTGGTACCACTTCACAAAGGCGGTGCCTCCACCGACCCTGGAAATTACCGGCCCATTAGCTTGACAAGCCTTATCTGCAAAGCCATGGAGAGGATCATAATGGACCTCATAAATAAAGACATAGGGAATTTGCAGACTTTGGATCCAACCCAGTTTGGCTTTGTCAAAGGCAGATCATGCCTTTTAAACTTGGTTGACTTTTGAAACAGTCACCAAAGCCATTGATGAGGGAAAGGCAGTCCATACAGCCTACCTCGATCTGGCTAAGGCCTTCGATACAATACCCCATTCGGGTATCATTGAAAAACTCATCAGCTTAAATGTCAACCCATACATCACAAGATGGGTTGCAAACTGGCTGAGTGACAGAACCCACAGGGTCAGAGCTGCTGGCGCCATGTCAGACTCAAAGCCTGTCACAAGTGGTGTCCCACAGGGCTCAGTCCTGGGCCCACTCTTGTTTGGCATCTACTTTTCCAAGTACAAGCAAACACAGGAGGGTTATGGCTGACAAAGTTTGCAGATGACTGCAAACTGGGCCATAGTAGAAAACACATCTGACACAGATATCCTTCAGAAGGGTCTCAAAGAAACGGATAACTGGTGCCAGAGCCACGGCCTAAAGTTAAATGCCAAAAAATGCATAGTCATACCCTTCGGGAAAAACAAGGTTACCCCTAGCTACCAAATAGGTGGCAATCCACTGAGCACAGAAGAAGTTATCAGGGACCTGGGGACCCAGGTTGATAGTAGTCTGTCATTCGACACCCATGTAGCTAAAGTAGTTAGGAAGACCTTCTACATTGCCCACCTTATCATGAAGGGATTCTCATCTAGATCAAGGGAGGTCATAGTCTCCCTTTACTCATCACTTATCAGACCAATGATTGAGTACAATGCCCCATTCGGAATGTATCTGACCCGACACTTGCAGCAGCTGGAGAGGCCACAAAAGTTCCTCACCAAAAGGATAAAGGGTCTCAAAAATCTGTCCTATGCTGCCCGACTGAAAGAACTCCAGCTCTATTCAGTCGCTTACCGCTTGCTCAGAGGTGACCTTTGCCTAACATACAAGGCCATGTCAAACCCAGATTTGATGAATATGCTTCACCTCAAAAAATCTAGATCCATCAGAGCCACAAGGGCGGGAGACTTAAACCTTGACACGGCTATTAATAGGACGTGCTGGAGGGATAGATTCATCACCCAAAGACTCCCTATGCTGTGGAACAAAATCCCGGTACATGTGAGGCAGAGCACCTCGCTGGCCTTGTTCAAGAGAAATCTTGACCAATGGATGGGAGATCGCAGATATACCCCAGGGATTACCTCAGTGTCACTGCTCGACAGAGGCACAGCAAAATAATGGGTATAGTTCCCCATACTAAAGGGGTGGCGTAAGCCACAAAACGATGGGCTAGGCTTGTAAATGCCCTCGGGCAGATAGCCTAGTATGAACCTATGAACCTATGAACCTATGAACCATCCACAAACTTACGATATACCGTAGTGGAAATTCGGTCATTGGTAACCTCTTATTAGAGAAATATCTAGATAATTTACTTTCTTACCATACTGTAAACCATCAAATTGTATATTATATTTATTATTATTTAAATCTGAAATAAACTGGTGTATAAATTCAAAACCTCCATTACAAAGAAAAATTTAATCATCTATGTAGCGAAAGTAAAGCAAAACATTGTGCTGAAAAAATATGTTGGTATAGATGTATTCTAACTCATATTTAGCCATAAATAAATTGGCATAAATGGGGGCAAAAGATGCCCCCATTGCTGTCCCTTTCAACTGATGATAGATAACCTCATTAAAACTAAAAAAGTTATTAGTAAGACAAAAATATGTCAAATCCATAATATAATGTGAAGTGGGATTATCTCCTAAAAAGTAACGCAACGCCTGTATACCATCTTTATGGCCAATATTGGTGTATAAACTAACATCCACACTGACCCAAAACATTTTTTCTGTCCATATAACATCTGAAATTTTATCAATGAAATCAAAAGAATCTAACATACGAATCAAGTTTTTCTACAAAAGGTAACAGATAATTATGTATAACAATACCCACATTACGTGAGAAATAATTAGTAGCAGAAACAATAGGACGTCCCGGAGGACTCACTAAACTCTTATGGAGCTTTGGGAGACAATAAAAAGTAGCTAAATTACAATTATCAACACAAAATTTCTTATCAAAATCATTTTTAGAAAAATAACCTAGTCGTACACCTCTTTCGATTAATACAGTATATTCTTCCATAGCATTTAAGTATGTGTTTTGATCACTTATTTCATATGTCAAAGAATCACTCAGTGTTTCATACACATCTCAAAATATTGACTATGATGGAGCAACACTATTTTATTGCCTTTATCAGAAGGCTTAACAACTAGGTCATGTCTATTCATGAGTCTATTTAAAGCACACCATTCATTTTTTGTCATATTATAATTCCAGGAACTAGAATGACAAGAATTCAAAAGTTCCTTAATAGAAAAATGAACCATTTCTGAATACTGTGTGACAGTTTGATTAATATACGGTGGTAAAAATTTACTATGAGATTCAATTCCATCAGTATTAAGCATAGAATAAGCATTGGAATACATGGAGACTTCAGTTTCATCAGAAAAACATGAATAGAAACTATCCTCACTATTATCACTAGCTAAATCATTTATCAAACTCTTCCCATCTGTAAAAACATTACCTTGTGCAAAAAAACATTTCAAGTGTAATTTTCTAATAAACTTGAATATATCTTGTTTAAGTAAATGATGTCTTGGAATAACAGTGGGAACAAATTTTAAACCTAATTGAAGAACAGCTACTTCTTCACTGGATAATACACAGCCTGATAAATTAACAACATTAGAGATAGGCGAAAAGACAGTGTCCACAACATTAATTCCATCTACCTCGTTTAGATGCTTGTTTAAAGTATCCTTCACGCGCTGGAGAACCGGAGCCAGTACCCTTCTTCTTGTAGCCTCTCTTGGTGTTATTTCCATCGTTCCGAAAACGTTGTTGATGTGCTACAGGGTCCTGAGCCCCAGGTAAAGGAGGAAAGTCATGGGTTTCACCTTCAGAATCCGTAGTTTGACACAAACCCTCAGAAGAAGCAAACGAAACAGATAACTGTTTTTTATTAGTTCTCACCGTTTGCCCCGAACGGAAATTTTGTTTCTTTTTCCACAGGAAGGCCCGCCCACTGTCGTAATCACGTATATCTCTTTTAATTTTGGTAGATTTATATTGGACCTGTTCATTTTCATATTTATTAAGCTTTTCCTTTATATTAAAGAATATGTCATTAACTTTTGAATCACCTATCTCATGTAACAATTTGGAATGCATATTATGTAACTGCTCCTGTAGTCTTTGCAATAGCAATTGTTCCCTTTCTATCAGTATGTTGACCCATTCCATTGCACAGTTATGTGCTGCCGCTAACCAGCGATCTTTGAATACCAGGTCAACATTGTCGGAAGAATCGAAAGGAGTCGCTGGGCTTTTAAATGCCCTTAACCCTCGTGGAGCAATATCAAGTTCAACATATCTATTAAGTCCAAGTAAATTAAAGTGACAACACGTTTCTCTGAAAATCAATCTTTCAAAATCATATACGCTGTCCTGAATTTCTTGAGGAAATGTATCAGCGGTACGCCCACCAAGAGCTCCAAATGGGTTATGAAATTTCTGTTTCCTTTCTTGTATAAATTTGGAAATACATTCCGATGAAATAACTTCACTACTGGAAACAGCCGTGGGTAAAACTGATTTCATATTAGAAACAGCAATAGGTAAAACTGTTTTCTTACCACCCAAAGTGTCAGTAACTGATGAAGGAGCTTGTACAACAATAGAAGCATTAGATCCACCAGGGACATCAAGAGCTGTAGTCATCTCAGGTAAAGAAGAGCCAGATATCAAAAAATTATCCATAGTCTTTTGTGAGGTCATACCCGATGCACCTAGGATTCCCATGCCACCAGGAACCGGAGGGGTAACAAAACCATTCACAGAAGGAACAGAATTTTCCCGAAAAACTCTGGGAGTATTCAAGAGAGAATTCGAATCCATGAATCCAAAAAACAACCAGCAAAAGTCCAAAGGTAGAAAATACCAAAAAACAACACGAATTCTCCACCAAACGAATTTAATGTGGCTTAGCGCCTCGGCAACATCAGCCTTCCTTGAGCACACAAAAAGTAAAAATACATACTCCCTTTTATACCAACCAGAATTGGAAGACCTCAACTTCAAGCGAGTGACTAGGAAACTTATGGGTCCAGTTTCCATTTGTGAAGATTGGTGGATGCCCTTATTAGGTAGTCTGTTCAGCATTTTCCTCTGACTGGACGTAAACTTCCTGCAGGAGAAAGGTCTTCTGCAGGGCAAGTTTTCAGGTTATCTGTGCTAATCTGCAAAGCAGGTAATAGTGTGCGCCTTCTGTCTTATGCAACTCCTCACTATGGCATTATATAAAGTCACAGCTGAAGCTCTGTCAGTCTGTGTCAAGGAAATGGCTATAATCTAGAACCAGGTGTACTGGATATGCTAACAGAAGTCACTTACATTTTATTTTATTAATTTGTAACCAGATAAACACAGTGGACATAGGTGTCTCTTTTCAATGATGGCCTAGAAGCACTAAGTGACATGCCCTGAATAAGTAAATGGAGGGGGGAAGGAATCAAACTCTTCACCCTGGACTACAAGAAACAGTTTAACAGCTCAGGGCTTCATTCTGTGCTTACTGCTGCCACGTAGAAAGTACAGTTGTGTACACTTACCATAAATGTAGATGTTCGAGTGTATTCACTGTTGCAGTCATTACATTTGGGTAATCCTGCTGGCAGGTTGCCCTCAGTCGGCCTGAATTCCAAAGTCTTGGGTCCTGCTTCGGCTGTCGTCGCCCCTTCCCTGACGTCAGGGGTATAAAAGAAACAGCCGATGCCATTTTATTTAGTTTTTCTTGCCCCAGATGTCAGGTGCCCCCAAAAAGGGGGGGGGTCAAAATTTTTATCTATATATAAAATAACATGCAGCAAAATAAACTTTACCTTCATCCACCAGCAAATACACCACATATGTTGTATAAATCAGAGAAGGAAAGATAGGTTCTATCAGAAGAAAAAAGAGGGAATGGCGGGTGGGTAACCTGGACTACAACAGTGACTACACTGGAACATCTACATTTATGGTAAGTGTACACAACTGTACTATGTTCTTCGTGTTTCACTGTTGCAGTCATTACATTTGGGTAGATTCCCAAAGCTATGGTTGGGAGGCTGGAACTAGACAGCAGTAGGAGCGGCTATGAGGCCCTGCAGGACTGCAGTGGCAAAGCCTGCCCTGGATTTAGAGTAGCGTGGCAGATGATAATGCTTTGTGAAGGTGTGCACTGAACTCCAAGTAGCCGCCTCTAAAATGCCTCTGGTTGGTACTCCCCTGAGAAAGGCTGCTGAGGTGGCTGCAGCTCTGGTGGAATGAGGCCTAATGCCTTTAGGCACTGGCTTGCCATGGTGTAAGTAGCAGAAACGAATGCAGTTGCCTAAACACTTAGTAATAGTCTGCTTTGAGATAGGTTTTCCTTGTGATCCTGCAGCATATGCCACTAGTAATTGCTCTGTCTTCCTGAAAGCTTTGGTTCTGTCCAAGTAGAATCTAAGCGGTCTGTGTACGTCCATATAATGCAGAATTCTCTCCCCCTTATTCTGTGGTTTAGGGTAAAAGGTTGGCAGATGGATGGCTTGGTTAAAAGCCACACTAGACACTACTTTAGGCATAAATGTTGGGTTTTTCCTCGGGGAGACCCTGTCTGGATGAAAAATTATGAAACGTTCCACAGCCATGAGCGCCTGTAGCTCTGAAACTCGTATTGCAGAAGTAACTGCTAAGAGCAGAACTGTTTTTCAAGATAAAAACTTCATATCAGCAGTAGCAGCTGGCTCAAAAGGAGGCAGGGTGAGCTTTTCCAATATATAGTAGAGGTCCCATGCAAGTATTGGTAGTTTCCTTGGGGGCCTTAAATTTTTGGCTCCTCTGAGGTACTGCCTTAAGAAAGGGTGAGAAAAAAGTGGTGGCTCTGTGTTGTAATGAGTCGAAATGGCAGAGGCATGAATTTTAATTGATGAAAAAGATAGGCCTTTGTCCAGCATCTCAGTTAAGTATTGCATACATACGGATCATTTTTTTCCAGCTGAAAGATAGGGCGTCCACTTTCCATACTTGTCTGTGATAAGTCCTTGTGCAGAATCTTTTTAGTTGGTAATTGAGAGGGGAGGCAAATAGATCTATGTCTGGGCATCCCCATTTCCTTGTTATCATGCTGAAGATTTGTGGATCCAGCTTCCACTCGTGGGGATCCATGAGGTAAATGAAGTAAATGTTAGTTTTACAGTGATTGCTGGTAAAGACCTTGCACTGTAATGGTACAAAAGCTGAAATAAGGATGGCTTCCCAACACGAATGACCATCTATGCCTGCTACCAAAACATTCTTCATATCACACAACTACCAATCTAAGTCTCCAACAACTCTTGAAAACGCAAACGCTCAGAAATTGAAAGCAGTCCTCACACTAACTACAAACAGAATCCTGTGCTTTTATTTGCTCCTGCCACTCAATCTGGGAGAAACATACTAAAACGGAAGGCTGACCATCTTGGCAGTATGGGAATCTAGTACTGACATTACAAACTTGTAAATATAACTTAAAAAAGCCTGGATACCACCTTATACATTATGAAAAATTCTTACATAACTACACAACATTCTGTGGATACCTTACACATTATGAAAAATTCTTACATAACTACACTACATTCTGTGGTGATGACAGCAGTTGGTACCAAAATGACAGTGGAAGGGAAAATACATTGCCACCTTCTGTATGAGCACTAAATTAGGGTTTCACATTTTTTCAGATATCTCCCTCTTCCTGACAATCTACTTAAAATTCATCTATACAGCAGTTCAGAAGTATTGTGCAAAAGGTTATTTTATAAATAAAAACCTCTCTGAATACAAAATTAAAAAAGTGTTAATTCTTACCAGACATCAGAGTTGGTTGTGAAAACACCATCCTTCAGTGATTCAGGAGACATCCAGCGCACTGGCAGCAAACCTTTTCCTCCTTTCCGATAATAATCTGTCTCATAAATGTCTCTTGTCATTCCAAAGTCTAAAAAAAAAAAGTAAAAACTTAAAATATAAATGTCAGTTACAAGGAAAGTAATTAAAAGAACTATACAGAGGTGTTTGCAAACAGTCTTAAGTAAATGAAAAACAATTACAGACAAGGAGGTGAGAGTTCCACTTGGACTGAGTTTTTATATGACCTGCTGCCAAAGCAAGCACAAAATCTGTTATGCACTTTCGATAAAAAAGAGCTAAAAAGTCAAACTATAAACATTAATGCACTATACATACCCAAATACATGTTTTGTGATAGTCTAACATACTTTCAGCTACTTGCCGCATTCTGCTAACTGCAGACTATGGATATCTTAGAACAAACTACCTTTCAAACAACTTGCTAGTATATTTAATGTCTGGGTGAGTAGCTAATTATTTACAGCTGCTTTTCTATCATGTAACATAGTATCTGAATGAAACGTCAACTACTGCAATGCAAATTATCATTACGCAGAAAAAGCACAGAAAATGTAAACAAATGAAAATAAGCAAACTGTAGCAAAGTACTGAAAAACTTTATTCAACGAGGGGCTCTAGGAGGATGTTCCATCAATGCAGAACACATGGTGTATCTTGCAAATGAGCATAAACATGAAATGTGCTGCAGCATCTCTAAAGTCATATATTCTTGCTACAGCACTGTGGATACAATAAACATGTCCGCGTACCAACCAGAGCCCCATTTTTTTTTTCATAAACTGGCATTAATATGCAAGTATGCTGAGACAGTACTCCAAGGGATGCAGAAGGGGGCAATACAGCAATAATTTATATGGTTAATACATCTGTACTTCATTTCCATGGAAAATGTGAGTTCTTCCTCTGCAATTCTTTAAAATGAAGATAGAGCACCTTTCACTTTAAAAACTACTTCCTTAAAATCCACAAAAGAACAAATAATTCTGTATTGTTTACTCTGCTTTCCACTCTTATGAAACAATTCAAGAAGGAATAAAATAATTAATCAAAGACGAGGCACAACTACTACTGACTGCGATCTGACGCAGGGAAATTTAAAAAGGCTCTACTTAGTAATACAAACACAATGCTTTAGCTTGAAAAATAAATTAGTTTGGCACAAAAGTCTCCAAAATGCATGTCAGGGTAACCTCACTGTAAGACATTAGGGGCAGCTGTAGTACACTTCTTTCCCTTTCCCTGCATTTCTAGAGGCTCATTAAAAATGCTGTGCATAAGAGCAGACGGTTACATGGCAGTCATGATACAGAGAAAATACGAATCCAGAAGGAAACTTTGGTTTACTCAACTATTTCTTTTTTTTTTTAATTAGATCACGCAACTGCTGTCCTACATGCTGTGAAATGCTAGATATTAACAGTATGGAGGACACACCTTGGTTTTCATGCCACTATGGTACAACATCCATTCCACCCAGGCTAAGCTAAGCTGTAGCAGACATTAGGAAAGCTCTTGATTTCTAAGGAAACAAAGTACCAGCTGTTTCACAAAAATACACTTTTACACTGGCTGATCCCCAAAAAGGCAAAAGTGTATGGTAAGCCCCAAAGACAACGCACACTGGATCCATAGGTTCATAGGTGTGTACTAGGCTAATGGCCCAGGAGCCTTTACAAGCCTACCCCATAGACGTGCCCTGGCATTGTGCCACCATACATTAGTTCCCAGTGCCTCTATCAAGTAGAGCCACTGCTGTGAGCTCCGGGGTGAACTTTCTATTTCCCATCCACTCATCAAGATTTCTCTTGAAGAGGGCCGGTGAGGTATCCAGCTAGAAAGATCCTGGTGAAATACAGAAATACAAATATAAAACTATCTACAAACCTTCATTTTCAAGGCATCAAGACAGATATGTAAATTAAGACTAATAAATGAATGAAAATGTTTCAGAAGAACAGCAGTGATGCCCAGGCTAAAATTCGTTAGGTTTGCTACCAGATGATTTGCATGGGACAATTTAGATTTTTAGCCTGAATCCTACCACCTGCAAAAAACCCGTGTGGGAAATGAAATTAAATGTCACAGTTTTTTAACACATTCCCAGCAACTCTGCATTACTCCCCACACCATAATCAAACTGAAATGTGAACTGGATGCATAGCCTGAAGATTAGTCTTTAATAGCAATATACATTACAATATAATGTTTTTAGTCTTTAGAATTTTGACAAAGTACTGCATTTAATGATGGTCAGAAGATGAAAAAGGCTGTCGACAAAATGTCCCTAAAATCTGCAGACACCTGAAAAATAAGAATCTCTAGATGCCCTTCTATATCACTGTTGCAGTATTCTTAACATTAGGGATCTCCTGCACAGGGCAGACCGCCGTTTGGACAGTATACCAAAGCCTAATCATCTTGTATGTGCCACACCATATGTCACACACATGGTCCCCGCTCAGAACATAGGGCATAAAAGTGACGTATGGATGCAGTTACGCAGAACTACTTTGCTGCCAGTCCGAATGCAATTATTGCTCGTTGGTCTGAACACCTTGTTGCTCTGATGAATACCTAGCTATCAGGTAAGTGCTCCTTTGGGGTTGCTTTTTTTCTTTTCTTTGGTCGTGTACTTTATTTTGCTTGCCTAGAGAGTTCATGTCATTCAAGAAGGGAAAATGTCAGTGATGGAGGCAGAATCCCCATAAGGATTGCCACGAATAGTGTCTCTCTTGTTTGGGTGGTCCCCATGACCATACTTCTTGCAGTATCTGTAAAGGCATCTGTGCCTAAGACACTTAGAAGCCGTTCATCTTCCCTGGCAATTTATCTTGAAAACCAATGGGTTGAACAGTTAGCTCAGGGTAACACAGTGGAATCCTTTAACCCCAAGATACTCCCACTAGGTAAAAAGGTGGCCAAGAAGTCTTGGTCCAATTCTTTAGCTGACCAGTCTCCATCGGCTGTCCCTCTAGAAGTGGGTAATAGCTCTGTAGACCATTTGGCATCTAAATAGGATTCCTCTGCCATGACCCCATTGGAGGCTGGCATGGCTCCATCTTTTCACGTGCTTCTGAGACTTCAGGAGTCTCTTCTGGATGTTAAGGGGGAACTGTGGTTGATTATCTTGGTGTGTCCTACAGGGATTCTGCAGATATTGGTCAGGGAAGCAGTTCCTGGTTCTCTTATTTAATCTTGCCAAGGGCCGGAACCTCCAGTATTTGTTAGGGCTGATGTCCCTTCCAAGAAAAGGCAAAAGACAAAGACATGCATCTGGAGCATTTCTCCCTGGGTCTTCCCTGAAAATAGGCTCTGTCGTACTTGGACTTTCCCGGTCAATAAATGTCAAATAATTAAATGTTTCAGTCCATCCTATGGATCCTCAAAGTGAATGGCGAAGAGTTTACTCTGGGCTTGTTTTCTGCCTCGGTGGCGGAAGTCTCTCCCTCCTTTTTCAAGGATTCCTCAACCTCCTCTACGCAACTTCCTCATTTCTCAGAGGTTCTAGGGATCCTGGGTAACCAAGGAACCATTCAACCCTTTTCCCCCTTCTCAAGTGGGAAATTATTTTTATTCCGGGATGTTCCTGGTTCCTCGAAAGGAGGGCACTTGGATACCTATTCCAGATCTCTCTCTGCTCAACACCTTTCTCAATGTCCCTTCTTTTTGGATGCTTACTCTTTAAACCCTGCTTCATCTTTCACTACACCCCAGGCTTTTCTGGTTTCTCTGGATCTAAATGCTAACCTTCATATCCCTATTCACACTCTATTCAAGAAGTTATGTTTCTCTGTTTCTTCCTTTCATTTTCAGTTCTCCGCTTTGCCCTTTGGCCTCTCTACTACACCAATGGTATTCACAAAATGCCTAGCTCCTGAGATTGGCTAATGCAGGCTCCAGGGCATTCAGATTTTTCCTTGTCTAGATGATTTATTTCAGGTGCCTTCGCCCACTTGCCTGTTACAGGATCTATAGTTCAGTATCTCTCTTCTTCAAAGTCTGAGGTACTCCATGAACTTCCAATAGCCTGTCCTGATCTCAAGATCATGTGTTTCTGGGATGCAGTATTCAGACAGTGCCAACGTTGGCCTCTCTTCCACCCCAAAAGTTTGGTCAATGACAGCCTTCTTTCAGTCTCTTCTTCTTCTGCCAGCCAGAGAGTTTCTTCAGCCCTGGGATTCATGTGCTCTTCTATTCCAACGCTCCCACTTGCCAGACTGCATATGCAAAAGCTTCAGTAGTACCTCAAAGTTTGGCTACAGCACTGCCATCCTATGGATTTCAGTGTACCTCTCTCCTTCGTTGTCTAAAGAAGGAATCTGAGTGGTGGATTCAACAGTTTGCTCTCACCCCAGGCCTACCATTTCAACCTTAAGTCCCTTCTCAAGAACTGTTCACTGATGCTTTACACATGGGGTGGGGGCTTCATTTGGTCACCTGAAAGTTCAGGGTCTGGCCCCCCATCTGAAGTCAGACCATATCAACATCAAAGAGATAAGAGCTCTGACTCTTTCCCTTCAAACTTTTCACTCCATGTTCTCTCCAGGTCCCTAGAAGGTGTACACAGACAATGCTTCAGTGATGTGGTATGTCAACAATCAGGGAGGCACAAAATCTCACCTCCTATGCAGGATGGCTCTTAAGGCTTGGGATGTGTTTCTCCATTATCAATTTAACTTTTCACGCAGTATACATTCCTTCAGAGCACAACCTGTTGGTAGAATCACTGAGCAGGTCCAGAACAAAGGCTCAACAATGGATTCTTCACAGAGATGTGTTTTCTGGACATTGGCCATCAGTGGGGTATTCTCAGGACAGGGATGTTTTGTTATGTTCTTCCTCCTCTTCCTCTACTTCCAAAAGTCCCACAAAAGATTTAGCTGGACTCTCCAAAAATCTTGTTGGTGACTCCCTTTAGGACAAGACAGCACTGGTTTCCCCTTCTTAATGTATCTGCCCAGGGACAATCACCATAAATTACCTCACCGATTGGACCTCACACAGGACAAGGGGTTTCTAGTCCATCCTCACTTGTCCACTCTTCAGCTGACACTATGGATGATGGGGTTTGATACCTTTCAGGAACCTCTTTTTGAGGCCAAACAATTTCTTAAAGGTGTACTGCACCTTAGGATCCAAGGAAACCTATTCTTCCTCCTTGGGACCTGAATTCTGTTTCAGAAAAATTGACTCAGGCTACTTTTAAGCCTGCAGACTCTGCTTTTTTGCAACATTGTATCTGGAAACTGTTTTGTTGCTGGCACTTACTTCTGCTTGGAGGTTTTCTGAGCTCCACGCTCTTATAGACATTCCTCTTTTTTGTTTTTTCACAGGGACAGGGTGTCCCTCCGTATTAATCCTTCTTTTATGCCAAAGGTAGCAAATGAGTTGTCCTTCAATCAGCCTGTACAGTTCCCTTCCTTTTTCCCTTCTCCTCAGTCTGCCAGTGATAGGGTCCAGCATACCTCGGATTTGCACAGGCAGCTCAGGTGCTATTTGGATAAAATTAAGGCCATTTATAAGTCTGATGAGCTCTTTGTTTCCTTTCATCCCAGGACATTGGGTATGGCTGTTTCTAAGAAAGCCATCTCTTCCTGCATACCTAAGGCCATTTATTTTTATTCTTTTCACGGCAAATCTTTATCTACTTCTGTTAGAGCTCATTCCACCAGGGCTGTTACCTCTTCTGGTGCTTTCTTCAATGGGCTGGACACCAATTCCATCTGTGAAGCTGCTACTTGGTCTTCTGTGCATACCTTTACTAAGCATTATATGCTGGATATGGTTTCTAGGACCAGAGCAGATTTTGCTAGAACCATTTTATATAGGTGTGTGGAGGTTTCTTCTCAGCCTTCCACCTCCCATTCTGTTTCTTGAGCTTTTTTACCTTCCCTAATATTAAGAATAAAATAGTGAATAGAAAGACCTACTCTTATAGTACGATTTTACACAACTGTACTTTACACAAGTGTCTGGATAAAACAGCCCCTACATGGGACTGAGGGCTAATCAAATTCAATGGTAAATTTACTGTATTTCTTCAAATAACATCCTTAATTTTTACTATTGTGAAGACTAATCCATTGTGAAAAAATGGGTTTGGGATGTGCAACATATAAAAGTGGTATTTCAACAGGTGAGATGTGGTTTGGAAGTCCTTTTTAAGGATTAAAGTAGGCAGACAATGATATTTCCTTACTGGACAAAGGAAGCATATGGGTCAGAGGGATCTACGTAAGATGATCGAAGTTTGAAAACTTTGAACATCATATGGCTTAGGACCATCTGATTGAAGTTTTGAAACTGCGAACATCTAATAATAATAATAAAAAATTTTCTGTTACTTTTTTTTTCAGGGGAGGCAAGCCAAGCCCCAATATACCAACTCCGAGATCGCACTACAGCAAGGAAAATGGCAAATTTCCTATTCAGCACTGTACAGCGATCTGCATTCAGAACATTCAAAGTTTCAAAACTTCGATTATGTGGTCCTTGGGCATATGACATTCGAAGTTTTGAAACTTCGATCATCTGAGGGGGACCAGGGTCAGAGATCTGTTTGCAGAATAAAGACAAAAAGTGCAAACTATTTTTTTTTTTTTATTAACGATTCATTTGTTTGGCAGACTTAGCTGTGTCAGTGTGACCCGCGAATGTCATTGATGCCCCCCCCTTTCCTTGTCTAAAAACTCAGCTAATGACTCAGCTCTATGCATAATAGTATGACTTTTTAAAATGAGCATAGTGTAGACACAGCTGGACACTCTGTGCTTCAGGCCCATACCCAAAAAAAATTATGGGGGGAGCACATGACTGTGACTGACAAACTAGAACATTTCCTTCATCCCTTTCAGCAGTTAGTCTAAACACCAAAGTGCTGTTCAAGCTGGTGAAGTTTTCTGCTTCACTCTCAGTCATTCTCGGACTACCTGATAATCTGATATAGAAAATGTTTTTACTGTACTCAAAATTACCAGCATGTGTGAAAGGTAGCTACGTTTTATGACGATAATGCATGCGGCTTGATTTTAACACATTTAATAATTACTGCTTAATCGCAAAGCAGTAAGATTATAACTTTTCTGTGACAGAACCCAAGGTAATAAATCACCTTGAAAGTAGTAAATGATTGTCTCACAGATCTGCATCAGACGTCATAAGTCAGACACAACTTTTATATGGAGATGGTCTATGCAGCAGACTCCTACACATGAATAAAGAAATCCTGACTTCATCCACTGGATTTGGTCAAACTGTTGGTAATGAATGTGTCTACTAACTGCATTCCTTAGTTTGGACTTAACTGCCAAGAGCAGGCAGCAAAATCTGTATCTGCTAAATGCATGTAGTGTTAACTTTTTGTTACTCTTAGGTTTTTCTTTCTTTTCCTCATGATTAGTACCACTGATTGCGTGTGTGTGCATACAGACTTAATGGAAGTAAGCTTGTAAAGCAAATTTTTCATACAACAAGTTGAAAAGAAAGCAGTCCTTTACCAATATAATATACAAGGAAATGATTTATTAATCTGAATGTTACTGCATATCCTTGTATATTTTCATGTTGCAGAACTACTTGGGCTTGGGGTGAACAGTGAGAGAAAGTTGTCCAGCATCACTATGAAAGCATCCGACATCAGCAGAGGGAAAGTGTTTCCAAGGTTACAGCCTGACTTTTATTTTTCGCTCAGAAACTAGTTTAACTTGGAAAAATGACAGCAGGTCTCAATTAGGTACCAAGAACCACCTCAAAAAAACTGTCACTTGTTCTGCTAATGGGACCCATTCAAAATCCCCTGCTACCTTTTTTTAAAATGTACAATGCTAGAGATCTGTTTTTTGTGATTCCTAAAAAAGGTGAGGAAGCTTTGAACATTGTTTTGTAGCCTGATCCAATTATCTGTTAACACATCTGTGGTCAGACTGAAATACTACTCTGAAGAGTAAACGTTCATTCACTGGAGGTGCTGGGAGGGGAAGTGGGAAAGAATGGACCAGTCATTACAGGGATGATGCTTCTTATATGGGGAGAAATCGTTACCAATTACCCTGCTTCATACTTGCTCCAGCCTTGACCTCCTCGCCACTGCTTTCCAAATGTCTTCCTTTGTTTAAACTACTCTTGTCATAGACTACTGTATAAGTAATTAATGCTGTTTAGTACAGTCACTCCTATGGTATTTAGGGACAGAATGTAAAAAATGCTTAGTCTTCCATTTCTCCACCATTTTTTTAAATTTATTTCAGGAAACAATCCTAGCAGTATTTTTTTTGTTCAAATTTGAATTTAACAGCTGCTCTTTCACATTTAAGCCACGAATATCTATATGTAGAAGTCTGCCTGTTCCCTGACACAGGGCTCAATGGCATCACAATCACATGTGAAGGCATGCCTGCCTACTTTAACTGCCACTGCAACAGCCTATACAATCTCTCTTCAAATCATTCATCAAATGATTCAGCCATCTTGTTCTGCACATGTCTAATGAAATCAGTTTGATATTGGAGAATACGTGCTTGCCATATGATTTCTCTAAATTTCAATGTGGACGATACACATGTGACACTTCTAAAACATCTTAGGAACCTCTTGTCCCTGCCATTTAGAAGAGAGCTTTAACCTAGGGCCAAACTGGATTTTCCTGCAGTATCTAGTGATCACAAGACCATTGGATCGTAACGTAAGGCAACTGACTCAAAAGATAATTCACACCTTAGCAATACCTGCTCTCATATATTGTAACCCCCTTCTCAAGAAGGGCAAATCAGATTAGTTATGCAGTAAATGTCCGAGTACCCTGTGACGTCCCCTCTCTGGGCCAGTAATCAAGGAGCCTGAATCCTCACCACTGACACTGGAGAGGGATGTTCACTTGGAACAAAAATAGATACACAGTATTTACAGATGTAGCTCTCTGCATCAAGCACTATTTCCCTTAAGAGCACACAGGGAACACACACAGTCCAGGGTCTGAATTTCTCTCTCTCTCTCTCTGAGACACCCCACTGGCACAGCTGTAGAGGTGAGTCCTCAGCTGAGTATCCAAGCCAAGTCCTCCAGCACCCTCTCTGTGAAACCAGTGCTTTGTGTCCCTGATACAAACAGCTAACAAACACATTCTTGGAGATTTGATTTGTGCGTATACACACACACACACACACACAAACACACACACACACACACACGGGAAAGACTGGCACAGATTTACAAGCTATGCCCCTTCTGCCCAGGCTACAAGGTAACCAGCTACTCTAAGGCTCTTACAAGGGTACCCAATTATACTGAGTAAACTTAACACTAATACAAATGGTAGTGTTTGACCAATGCAGCAAGGTTTTCAGGCGTGGCCACAGTGTCATCAAATAAGTACAAGTACTATCAAGGGTTAAAATATTTTCTAAAACACCAGCCATAATGAAAAGTGTAAATATATTTAATAAATAATGAAAGAATATCAAAATAATAAATATCTATTTACAATAAACACCTGAGTTTCAATTACAGGAAATATTAAAATAACAGATGAATAGATTCATACAGATACAGAAAAAACAGTACTTATCAAATCTCATTATATTTTTCTGACTGATTTACTGTTCCCTGGTCACTTACTACAGCAAGGCAAGATGAAGTGGGTGAGGGGTCCTCCTTTGTCAGATTTCAGAAACAGAGTACTCTGAGACTTAATTCTCATCTAGTATCAAAACACATAATTTCAAGACAGATTAAAGAATGACATCACATACATATGGTCATCTGACTTCTGGTTTCCATGCTACCCCCCCCCAGCAAATCCCAAAGAATCTTGCACATATGTGTTAATAATACACACACACACACACACACACACACACACACACACACACACACACTCATGCAAAGATCTTTGCTAAGACATGTTGCAGCTTCTGGAAGTTGTAAAACAAACATTTCCACTCTTCCTACAGGAGCTAATAAATCATCCTCTGGCACAGACATTTCACCGCGGGCTGCAGTCAGAACTGTAAGATACAATCTTTATGGCCTAGATTAAGTAATTTAATTTCTTAATATTTTTCAGAGTTATCCAGACTGAAATTAACCTCTTCTTTTCCAGTATCCTATTTACAATGGTACAGTCTGATATAAATGTACATTTCTTTTCTGTCGGGCAGAACACACTGTTGATATATTTTTAACACAAGCAGCTTTGCAAATACATCTGTACAAATCAGTTTTATATACAAATGATATATAATTCTTTACAAAATTCCAGCTAGCTGTGGTGACATATGTTACACATCCACTGCCCTACTTCTCCTGGCATAGCTGGCAATGCCTGACATCTATCCAGTCATCTAGGTTTAATTTGAAGGATGCTAGATTGTTACTTTGTTTAACTTGCACAAAGGATATAACAGAAAGGACAAATACAGGATTTTATGCAAACATTTAATCTCTTCCTATATCCTGTAATGTTTATCAGGCTTTCTTGGGAATAGAACTTGAATATGGCAAAACAGAAGCTTGTCTGAACAAGTCTCCAATGCCTGGAAAACTAGAGGGAATGCTATAGAGAAAATGACTCCTCTGCAATCATGAGCCCGAGATATCCTCTCTATGCACCACCAACAGTTCACTGGCACCCCACTTAACATGCTTCTATATGAAATGGATGGTTTCGCTGAAGACAACATCCTGTGGACTTAGCTAGCTCGATAAAAACATCTCTTCATCCGTAGCATGCCCTAGATCACAGTAAGTTGGCTAGAAAGGCCAGCTAGTTTTACTAATTAACATCCATTCAAACTCTAGTCCAGCGAGAAGTTCTTTTATTTTCCTTTTGCTGGAAGATTGATGTCTGAAGTGAAAGAGCTCCCTTGGGGGTGCAGGAGTCCTTTGCCAGGCTGTTAAGTATCCTTGCCAAATAAATGAGTAGACCAAGCAGGCATTTGTTCAACAGGACCAGTTTCCGGTGGGTGTCTATGGGAGATGTTATGTTTCCCTGGGGTAAAGGATTGGCAGACCCTATTGCCAATGAAGCCACATACTGTAAACAGGCCATGACAGTTGCCTCTTACACTGGTAATTCAGTCTCTTCAATTGACAAACAATCCATGTCCGAAGAAAATAAATCTTTTTCTAGTGGTTGGTACCAATGTCACATCCCATAAAAATACCTTGGGATCAGTAGCCGACTGTGATGCAGTTCCCAAAAAAGGCAGGGCCTAGCTGTACTTAGAGACTGAAGTTCAAATGTCAACCTCTGGAAATGTTTCTACAGCTGCAGATTCAGTACAAGGAGGTTACAAATCTAGAGTATTGTCCTTTTTGCTGGATGTGCAGGGCTCACGAACTGCTTTTGAAGTGAAAAACTGTACCCGAAAGTTTACAGCGGCTCACCAACCATTCCCTTATCTGTCAAAACTGTAGGCTACACTACTACTCTACTGTAGTTATAACTGCTTCCAGGTACTTCAAGTGCACATAAGGCTACAGGGACAGTCAAATACATTAAAGGAAAGCTTCAATGAAAAATTGGACAGAACAAATTCAATGGAGGCAAACACAGAAATATGAAAAAGTAAGGAACATTGTGCCATATATTGCTGGAAAATACAAAAACAGTTTCTAGGGAAATGCTGAAAAGTAACATCCATAGGAGCCAAAACAATTACAGAGCGGAGTATTAATTGTGGAAAAATGACTGATAAAGCAAATGCATTCAGAATCCTATCAACAAAATAAAGGCCCTGTGCTGTTACATGCCTTACAGGTGCAGGAACAGTCCTGAAAAAAAGACAAAACACGAGCACTTTTAAACTAAGCAAATAAACCAAGCACTGTATTTACTCATGTTCGTGCAAACTACAATAGGAAGATGCAAGGGAAGGATAAACACAGCTGTTATTATAAATCTCATCTAGTTAGAGAGTTTTCAGACAAAGCTTTCAAGACAGTTTTCCAAGAAAACTTTGTCAAATGTAGTATACAACAAAAATTAAAACACTAAATGAAGGATAAAGGATTGAAAAAGTGCAAGTTAAACACCTGGTAAGTTTTTAGTCAGCCATGACATCTTTGTGAGTCATCACTGAAAACAGTTTTAATTAAATATCTATGTAAGGATAAAGTCAATGGAAATAACATTATTGAGTGCCCAAAAATAAACAAGACTCTTGGGTCCTCTGTTACAGATGGGGACAGTAAGATGTGCAAATATAGCACAAAGATTACAATATAACTGCATCACAGGAAAACATTTTAAGAGACATGAAGGAGGTGCTAGCAAAACTGTTGCTGTTGGCAAATGACTTGCAGTTTTGACACAGCAAAATCCAGTCCCAATTTCCATACAAAACGGTGGCAAAAGTGGCTCTATAAAAGTGGCTGCTGTGAATAATTCAAACTAGGGGAGAGAGAAAGTGCGAGGGAGACATATTCACTACAATAAGACTGTTAAAACACACATTGAACATTTATCTGCATAAAGACCACTACCTATAAACATCGACAAGAACAAAAATGTCACCAACACTCCTAAGTTTCCAAGTCCAAGAAAAAGGTAAAATCTGGTAATCCACAAGAAACAGCAGGACTCAGAAAAGACTTCAGGTTCCAGTATAAAAATTGTTTAATAAAACACGATAAAACACAAGCGCTTTCGTAGGTCTATCCCACTTCTTCAGATGTCTTTACAATTCAGATAAAACAACCCCCTTCTTTTATATACCCATAGAATAAATCACATGACATATCAATTAAAACATTTAACACATTTAAAGCAACCAATACTACACTTGAGACTTATAAGTAGATCAGCTTAAAAACTGACATTATGCAAAGAACTAACTTCTCAGTGAGGTAGGTATTCACCTTCACAAACAAACTGCATGAAAACAAGTTACCTGAACAATGGTCTTGAGCTTAACTTGGGTTTTATAGTAACATACTCAAACTCATGGCCAGAGTCAGCTCTCAGCCTCACATTACACATTACTTTACATTGAGGAACGCCTTCTTGACAGTTAGCATTGTCCTAAAGGTAGACTAGAAACTGAGTCAATCGTAGATGTAAAACTGGGACAATGCAAACTGTCCTTTCCACTGCCGGTAAGGGAGCTGAATGTAATGAAAGATCAACGGGCGAGGGGCAGGAGTCGAAGCAGGGAGAAGAGAAAGTTGGAAACGAATACCATGAATTCCAGGGACATCAAGAAGGCATTTCTCAATGTAAAGGAAACTTAGTCTGGAATCTCTCCAGGCATGAATTGACTGATGAGGAGTATGAAGTATTGCAGAAAGGACTTTTGTTCTTTCCCTCCAGGTACTCTGAACTCACAGATGTGATTTTTGACATAAAAATGTTTACTATGAATTTGATGTTATAACTGATGTTTAAAAACTCTGAGAATGTGAAAACTAGTATTGTTGATGCATTTAAAAAGCCTAGCTCGTATGTTCCATAGTTAAACCTACTGATTAATGCCTTTCAGAGACTATGTACTGACTGCGTACAAGCTTGAATCTGGCAACTACTCCAAAAGTAGTGTTAAAAGTAGGTATAATCTCACTAAGAATGAATACTTAGCGTTTAAAAGCCTAGAGAGTAATGACACAATTGTTACTAGACCAACGGACAAGGGTGCTCCAATTGTCATATTAGACACAGAATAGTACAATGAAACAATGCTTGACATGTTGAATAAAAAGAAGTTATGTCTTACCATAACGTTCCATCTGTGTTGTAGATCTTTATTCATTCATTACTGTTAGGACTTCGGCTCCATCCTTGGAACCGACACAGCAGTTTCCAAGCTTGTGCCAGCCAAAAATTCTCAGCTAAGACCTACCCATAATGCCCTCTCTCATGGTTACTCAAGATCAAGTTTGACCGCCCGTACATAATAGAGATAGTAAGAGAAATCAGAGAAACTGGTAGCGGTGATCTATCTTTATGTGGAAATACATGACCTGGAGGTGTATAGAGCACATCCAGTTGTCCCTCCCTAGGAAGGGGAGAATGGACTCTACCGTGACCATCCAGAATTTTTGAGGTTTGATAAATTTGTTCAATAGGCTGAGATCCAGGATCAGTCTCCAGTCCCTTGTCTTTTTTGACACTAAAAAGAACCTTGAGTAAAACCCGAATCCTCTCTGGTCTGGTGGGACTGGTTGGATGAATTTTCTTAGCAGCTTTGCTATTTCTAAGGCTGCTACTTCCCTTTGATTGGGTGGCACATCAGAGATTCGTTTGACGGGTCTGGGAGTTAAATTGAATGGTATCTGGTAGCCTCTCGATATTATTCTCTGCACCCAAACATCAGTAGTAATAAGTTGCCAGGCTGGTAGGTGCAGAGAAAACGACCCGACTGCTTCCAGAGGAAAGCAATCTGGCCGCTGCTCAGGAGCGCTGGTAGGGTCGGCCGGAGAAGGAATCTCTAGCGCCCTGGTTATGCTGACCCCCCCTCTACCCCAAAAGGGGAGTCTTTCAGATGAGTTGCCCCCTCTGCCCTGGGGAGAATGCTCACCACGAGTGTCACAAAAAGATCCTTGGGATTTTCTGAACCACATTTTGCCTCCCTTCTGGTTCCTGGAGTAGGACCTCTGTGGGGTGGAAAAGCGTATGCCCATAGCAGACAAGGTCTTTCTGTCTTTCTCACTCTGTGCTAGTGTGTCTCGTACTTTGGGACCAAAAAGTGTAGATTCCTCGACAGGCGCGTTGACTAAGGAAGATTTAAAGGCGTCTGCAAAATCACACAACCACATCCACGCATTACGTCTCATGACAATGCCTGATGCAGCAGCTCGAGCTGCCCCCTCAGTAGTGCGAAATATCAAACGCATCAAGGAGTTCGAGATAGATTCAAGGGTAGCTAGCTGTGAGAGGAGACAGTGTCACGCACCTCATCAGGCAGTACCCCCGCCAAAGAGGAAGACATTTCAGAGATTAGATCTCTTTGGAGGCGAGTGAAGTGTGCCAGATAGTTCAGCGACCGAATGGCAAAGGTCGCTGAAGCATAGGTCCAATTCCCTAGTCTGTCCATGGCCAGAGACTCCCTGTTGGAGGACGGACAGTGGAACTCTCTTCTGCCAGTTCTCTCTTGGTGGCCGCCGCCACGACTATGGAATCAACCATCAACTGCTTGGACAAGTGGGGCTGATCTTCAGGTGTGGATAGAATTTTGTCCGGCCTCCGGGGGGGGGGGGGGCAGGTTCTACATCGTCCAGGGCCTTCAAGGCATGCTGCATGATCAGCTTAACAAGCTCATCTGCAGGTGGGGTCACCCAGGAAGTAGATGGCCGGGCATGGAAAATCTGCAAGAACACTGATTCCTCAGAAGAAGGGTTAGAGGACTTCCAGTCTCCCCGCTGCTTGAGAATTTCGAGAATGCCTCCGAATGAGACGTCTGGGGGAGACCGTGGGTACCCTTCTCCCTCATCACATTCTGTGTCTTCAGTGATACATTCCTCAGGGGAATCAAGGTGCATCCTCTTGCACAGTTTCTTCCGAGGTGGCTCCCCAGTGGGATCTTCTGAGGAGGACTCCGGAGAAAGGGTTCCCTTCAAAGGGAGCTCTTGGGGCTCCCGTGTCCAGGATCCTGAAGTAAGGGGTTGGGACAGCTGCATGCTGGGGGGGGGGGGGTTCTGATGCCGATGTCATTGATGCTGACTGCGAGCCTACGGAGGCAAGAACCCTCTCCATGACCTGGAAAGCAGGCCCGCCCGAGGAGGGATGGGAGCCCGGAACAGAGAAGGACAACCTCGGAACCGGGGTCACACCCCGCCCTGAGGAACCCACCTCCAGGTGAGGAGCTCCAAGAGGACTGGTAGTAATCGGAGCCATGGATATAGCACCAGGCTAGGTACCAAGGTGCCAACAGTCCAAACACTGCTCCGAGAGTGAACCAGTTCCAAAGGAGCCAATGCAGCAAGGGTGGTCGGTGCAGACAGGGAAAAACCCGCAGTCGGAGCCAAGACAGTATGCACCAGGGTGGACATCGGTACCCAGATCTCCAGGGCCTAGGTAGAGGCCAGTGGAGGATAAACAGGAGAATATGCTGTGAAGGATTCCGAGCCAAAGGGGACAGAAGGTCTAGCTGGAATGGTCAATCCCTTAGCTGCCAGAAGCTGATCCACAACCCGCACTACATCTAGTTCAGAGATGCTCCTGGTGCATCTAAAGGAGGCTGCTGAAGGAGAATCAGGTCACACCCACATATAGCAACACTAAATCCACATATGCAGAGGCCCTTAACTGTAACCTGCCCAAGCAACAAGGACCTCTGAAGCTGAAACGCAAACAAACACCAGTCATAACCAAAGTGTCACATAGTTCAAAACACCTGTGTGCCACCCAGCAACAGCCCCTAAGGCAAGACAATGTACCTAACACTTTAGTCATAGGTGACTCTATAGTCCGGCACACTGATGTCCCTCTCACCAGGTTGAACAAGGAGAAAATTACAGTCAGCTGTCTGTCGGGTGCCAGGATCCGCCACATAACGCATGCACTCAAGTCACTCCACAACAAGTACAAATATGACTCTGTCATTGTCCATGTTGGAGTGAATGACTTCAGACATACCTCCCTGGACTACATACCTCCCTGGACTACATGAAAAGAGACATGGAGGAGCTCTCGGATCATGTGGCCCAGGCAGGTATGACCCTAGCCCTGAGTAGCATCCTGCCTTCACCCAGAATTATACCACAATATAAGGACAAAATGACTGACTTCAACAATTGGCTAAGCTTCTGGTGTCATTCAAAGGGGATCCAGTATCTGTCTGCCTGGGACGACATGATTGACAGACCACAATGCTTTGCCAGAGATGGTCTGCACCTGTCGCCTCTGGGATTCAGGTTACTAGCTAAGGCTCTTGCCACCCCTATAGTGTCTTTTTTAGGCAAAGTTCAAAGAACAAAACCACCACCGTAACAGGTACAAGCATGCAAATTCTGAAGGTAATGCTACTCAATGCTAGAAGTCTAAACCTCAAAATGCACTCTCTCGAGGCACTCCTAAAAATGGAGAACATCGATATCTGTGCAGTAACTGAGACCTGGTTCAAGGCTCCAGAGAGCACCCCTGCAATACCAGGCTACAACTCTTACCACACTTTTCGGCCACCAAAGCAGGACCGAAACACTAAAGGTGGAGGAGTGTCAATATTCACCAAGGATATTCACACCACCTGGCTAGTTGCCCAACACAATGCATCTGAAATTCTCCAGGTGCAACTAACACTAGGTAAGACTGCAATCCAAATTGTAGCTTGCTACAGATCCCCCACCATACCCCAAGATTCTCACTACACCTTTCTAAACATACTGGAAAATATTATGATAGAACCAAACACCCTAATACTGGGTGATTTTAACTACCCTGCCATTAACTGGGAAAGCTACTCATGTACCAACACCTTTGCCCAACGGTTCTTGGAATTCATAAATTCCAACGCCCTGGATCAGCTAATCCATAGTCCCACCAGGGGCTCCAATATCCTAGACCTGGTCATTACCAACATGGGAAATCGATGCTCCACACCTATGGTCATTCCCTCGTTAGTCACGTCTGACCATAAGCTAATCACCCTTAACATCCACATCCCACTCCCACTGCCCAGTAAGGAAACCTCCATAAAAAACTTCTCCAAAGCCAACTTCATGCTACTCAAGTCAGAAGTGACAAACTTCATGACACCCATGCAGACGGGAGCTGACAGTTCAACTGCTGAATCCTACACTAAGGCACTGTACGAGCACATCCACTCATGCATAAATCGTGCCATCCCAACTAGAACCAAGATGTTCTCATCCAAAAAAAGAAGCCAATCCGGTGGTCCCCTGCCATAAACAAACTTTACAACAAAAGGAAGAAACTGTTGCAGAAAAGAGGAAAATCCCAGGATGCAAAAAACTTCCTTACCAGCCTCAGTAAGAAACTGAGATCCCTCATAAAATCCTCCAAAGCTAGTTACGAAAATAAAATTGCCAAAGATTCCAAAGACAACAACAAGGCATTCTATAACTATGTCAAGAATCTAAATGGCAATGCTCAGATCTGCTCTGAGCTAAAACAGAATGGCATTAAATATACTGATCCCAAGGATATTGCCAATATCCTGGCAGATCGATTCAGTGCCAACTTTAACCCCCACTCACCCCCTAAATGGCCCATCTCAATACCGGAAGATTGCCAAATTCCAGTAATAACGGCCACACAGGTAAAAAAACGCACTCTCCAAAGCTAAGAATACAGCATCCATGGGACCAGATGACATCCCGGGCTGTGTACTACATGAACTACAATATGAACTGGCACCTCACCTAAGTGTCATGTTTAATTATAGCCTCACCTCAGGTTTCGTGCCCACTGAGTGGTGCACAGCTACAGTTATCCCACTCCACAAGGGGGGGGATCCACCTTGGATCCCGGAAACTACCATCCCATCAGTCTGACAAGCCTTATCTGCAAGGCCATGAAGCGTATTATCATGGAACTTATAAACAAAGACTTTGGCAACCTTCAAACACTGGACCCCACCCAGTTTGGGTTTGTGAAGGGCCGATCTTGTCTCCTGAACTTGATTGACTTCTTCGAATCAGTCTCCAGAGTCATGGATAAGGGTAAGGTGGTCCACACAGCCTATCTAGACCTTGCCAAGGCCTTTGACACCATCCCCCACTCTGGAATCATAGATAAACTTACTAAGCTGGGCATTAATCCCTACGTCACCCAATGGGTTGCTAACTGGCTTACTGATAGAACCCACACTGTAAAAGTAGCCGACTCCAAATCCAGCTCCAGACAAGTGACAAGTGGAGTACCTCAGGGTTCAGTCCTGGGACTGCTCTTGTTTGGCATCTACTTCTCTGAAGTACAGGCCAACACTAAGGGACTCTGGATAACAAAGTTTGCAGATGACTGCAAACTGGGAGCCATTACTGAATCCCCAAATGATGTGGATACTCTACAAAAGGGCCTTACAGAAACAGATGCTTGGTGCCAGAGCCATGGGCTCAAGCTCAATGCCAAGAAATGTATAGTTATCCCTTTGGGAAAAACATGTATCCGTGAATTACCATATAGGTGGCAGTACACTAAACACCGAAAGTTTGATAAGAGACTTAGGGACACAGGTGGACAGTGGTCTCACCTTCGATCACCACATCGCCACAAAAGTCAGGAAATCCTTCTATGTGGCACACCTCATCACTAAGGGCTTTTCATCCAGAAAAAAGGAGGTCATTGTCCCACTGTACTCATCTCTCATTAGATCCATTATAGAATACAATGCCCCGTTTGGTATGTACCTCTCAAGACATCTGCAACAACTGGAAAAAAACACAGAAATACCTCACTAAAAGAATCACAGGCCTAAAGCAGATGCCCTACGCTGACCGCCTTAAAAAACTCCAGCTATACTCTGTTGCATATCGTCTACTCAGAGGTGATCTTTGCTTAACATACAAGGCCATGTCAAACCCAGAGCTGTTGGACAAGCTACACTTAAAGAAATCCCAATCCCTAAGAGCCACACACTCCAGGGATCTAAACCTTGTCATCACAATAAACAAAACATGCTGGAGGGATAGGTTCCTGACCCAGAGACTCCCCAGACTCTGGAATAGATTGCCCATACATGTCAAACAGAGTGCCTCTTTGGTCCTCTTCAAAAGGAACCTTGACGATTGGATGGGAGAAAGGAAATTCATCCCTGGGATCAAGTCAGTCGCCCTGCTAGACAGGGGTCCAGGGAAGTAAATAGTGTGGGAAGAAATAGCCAGGGAACTGTTATGGCTAGGCTTATATAGGCCCTAGGGCTGATAGCCTAGTACCAACCTATGAACCTTTAAGAAAGGGACTAAAGCGATGCCCCAAAAAAGAGTCGTACGTTGGAGAGTATCTGGTTCTTGGGAGATATTCGACTTTAGGAGCCGAGGTCATAATCTGTGGAGCCAAAGAAGCTATCGGCACCATGGCCAGGGATGGTGCCAAAACAGGTATAGTCATGGAAGCCAATGTCAGAACCAAAGACAGCACTGAAGCTGGTGGTGCCAAGGCTGGAACCGAAATAGGAGTCAACATCAGAGAAGGCATCGAGGGCGAAGACACAGCGCCTGGTGTTGAAGAGGTCTGCGCCGAGGGCGCCGGAGAAGCACGAAGCTGACTCAGTTCCATAACTGACGGAGATGTAGGGACCAAGTGACAACATTTTTCCTTGTGTTTTTTGGTCTTTGGCGGCGGTGAGACCTCCGACTCAGATAGAGCCTCCGAAAAAGGCATGCTAGTTAAACCTTACTTTATGCTCTGCTGGTGTGCGATTGCTAAAACTAGCACAAATGTCACAGTCAGCTTTAATATGGTCCACTTTCAAACAGTAAACGCTTCGAGCATGGCCGTCAGAGTTGGGCATCTTACGCCTACACTTGTCACACTGTTTAAACCCCAACTTAATTTTGTCTGGAAATAAAAGGGGGATCCTAAAGAAAACAGCAAGGAGGAAAGAAAAGGAAGAGAATACCAACGATGGTATTTAAAAAAATACCACAAGTGGTAAAGAAAGGCCTACCAAAGGTAGGAGAAAGGGACAGTACCAACGATGGTAAAGATTTAATTACCAAATGTAAAGGGTAGGGAATAGACATAGGTTATAGGCGATAGTAAGAAAAGGCTAAACTGATTAAAAAACAAGAAAGTTTGAAGAGAAACTACACCAAAAATCACAAATTTCCACTTAGCTTTGAGAGAGATGGTTAGGCACGTCTGACGAGGAACGTGGCAAACGAGATCTAGAGTAACTATGAGAAAGGCATTATGGGTAGGTCTTAGCTGAGAGTTTTTGGCTGGTGCAAGCTTGGAAACGGCCATGTCGGTTCAGAGGACGGAACCAAAGTCCTAACAGTAAGGAATGAATAAAGATTTACATCAGATCGATTGTTTCTATATGGAAATTAAAGGGTTTATGGTCAAACAAATGATTTTAAATGTGAGGAAAGTATTAAGTGAAATGCTACATAATGGCATTATTAGAAAAGAATTGTTTGATTATTTTTTGATACCACACCCCACTATCCTGATAATACAGGGGCTGCTCAAGATTCATAAAAATAGCACTTGTCCTCCAATGCGACCAATAGTTTCCGGTAGGAACTGGTGCATGGAACAAATATCTACACACATTGAGAAGTTTTTAAGGCCAACATTGAACACAATAAGTCACATATTAAGAGACACTGAACATTTCTTAAGAGATTTATACAGCAGTATAGTGAATGAAGAAAGGGTAGAAAGTGTTTTATTAGTGACACGATGTGTCTCTCTTTACAGTAATTCCTAATGAGATAGGTATCAACAGTATCATTTCTAAGAGAAATGTTCCAGATTGATGAAGTAAAAGTGACACAGACGTGAAATGCTTAGGATAGTCTTGGAGAATAATGCCTTCTTGTTTGGAGAGAAGTTCTATTGGCACTGCAATGGCATAGCTATGGGCACTTCTTGTGCCAACAGGTGCACCAATGCAGTAATGGTTGTTTGGGTGACTGAATTTATCCTTATCATGATAATATTTACTTTTTTCAAGAGGTTTGTGTATGACCTTTTTATTCTTTGGAGAGGGTCGGTTTATGAGTTGAAGGATTTTGTAGAATATATCAGTAGTAGTAGTACATCATTTCTACGATTTACATATACTCATTCTACTGAAAAGATTAATTTCTTGGATGTGAGCATAGAAAAGGATGAACAAGGAAACATTTTTACTAAATACAGAAAAGCATGTCATGTGAACCATCTGCTCTCAAAAGATAGTATGCATCCACCATATATTTTTAAAAATGTCATGAAAAATCAGATATTTAGGGCCTCAAGATTAAATGTGCACAATGAAGATTTTCAGAAACAGGTTGACGCAGTGAGTAGTTAACTTATGAGGCGGGGATATGAAGAACAGGCAATCAGAATTAATGTGGCGGAAGTTACTAAGTTAAGAGACTCCCAAGTCAAGCCATACTGCTCTAAGTAGTACAGCAATGAAGATGGGAATTGCAAAAAAGGAATGAGTGGCAAGTTAAGGGTACCTTTTTACTACTCCAATAATATATGAATATAGTTAGAAAACACTGGGATATTTTGAAAACAGATAAGGATATAAGAGACTTGATAGATGTAGAGCCCAAGTTTTTATTTAGGAATAATAAATCTTTGAAATTGAAAAGACACCTATGCTATCCTAAAAAGGTTAACGTAATAAGTGAAACACCAGGGACTAAACCATGTGGTAGGTGCTCCTTTTGTATGTATTTAGATACCAACACATGTTTTGAGCATCCGGGTCAAAAAAGGATATACAATTTTAAAGTCCATGCAACGTGTGAGAGTGAACATATAGTTTACTTAGCCCACTGTGTGTTGTTTGCTGTAATTTTTATGTAGAGAAAACTGACAGGACACTAAAAGAGAGAATACGTGAGCATGTCTACCATATAGGTAAGCATAATAAAGTAAGTGCTTTGGCGAAACAAGTCAAATACTGACCAGAGTCACAACTTTAAATTTCTTGCAATAGGTAAGACCCATGAAAATATCAGGGGTGGAGATCTACGCAATGCTATGGAAGAGTTAGAGACAAAGTGGATAGTGAGGCTGAGAGCTGACTCTGGCCATGGGTTATATGAGTATGTTCCTATAAAACCCAAGTTAAGATCAAGGCCATTATTCAGGCAGCTTGTTTTCATGTAGTTTGTTTGTGAAGGTGAATACCTACACCTCAGTGAGAAGTTAGTTCTTTGCATAATGTCAGTTTTTAAGCGGATTTACTTATAGGTCTCAAATGTAGTATTGGTTGCTTTAAATGTTTTAACTAATATGTCATGTAATTTGTTCTGTGGGTATATAAAAGAAGGGGTTTATCTAAATTGTAAAGACATCTGAGGAAGTAGGACAGACCTATGAAAGCGCTTGTGTTTTCCGTGTTTTATTAAACAATTTTTATACTGGAACCTGAAGCCTTTTCTGAGTCCTGCTGTTTCTTGTGGACTATACATAAACAGACTGATACCATAATTCTTGAGGAAGTTAGAAAGGTTATTGCTTTACTATTACAATATGACTGAGGACAGCTGCTGAACAACCACAACACCATTTAAAAAAAAAACTCAAACAGCAGCTGTTAAGAAGCTACTGTTGAACAGTGACTGATTATAATATGTGTTTGGTTCAGCACTTGAATAGGCAAGTCACACCAGTTATCATTACTTACAGTAACTAGCACATAGCCAACCATTAACTTGTCATGGAAACTGAACTTAACTGGGCAGAAGGATTACAAAATAAAACAAACACAGCATGAGAGGCATTATTCTAAACACTTTCTGATATTCCTAGGCAATTGCTTAGATATGTTCAACAATAATGCCGTTGAGATTAATGCATACTTTGCATGGCGATGAAATTGCACCAAAATGCCATTTGCATGACTATAATTCATTCCCTCCAGTACAGCTCTTTTGTGTGTGTGTGTGTGTGTGTGTGTGTGTCTAACTCCCACTGGGTGTGGCTTGAGCCTTTAAATAATGAAGATATTACTTTACAGTTCTCACAAATACTCACTGACAGAGGTTAAATATCAATACAATTGTGTTTGCCATCATGTATGTTTCAAGATGAAATATTATGGTACCTTGTATGTAGCATGGTTTTGGAATTAATTAATGCAAATATGAACAAGTAATATTTGACACCTAGAGGCACAGTAGGAGGTAACTGCCAAAACGCTTGAAGGCGCACTTAGCTGTAATGAGTTAAGAATTGCCTACCCAAGCAGTTTACACAACTGCAAGTGGGTGCCCTTCCAACATGCACAACTAAGAGTAGCGGACATATTGAGGGACCTTTACTTTTTTATTTGATGCAGTGAGACAATGCTTGAGTAAGACATTGTTACATAACGATCCATTCCAGGAAGTATTTGGAGATTATGGGTGCACACATCAACAGACAGGCTCCTGGTCTTAGCTCTACATAAACACACACAGAGTGTCATCACTCTGCAAACAGACAAGATATTCTACATATGCACAAACACACTGTACTGTTTACCTATAGTTGCAGTATAAGCAGTCTGTAGTAAAGAACATACCTGCTCTGTTCTGCTGTACTTCACCCTACACTGATTATTCCATAAACAGCAAATAGATGCGCAGACCTGCACATTCTCTGCAATTCTCTATAGCAATCTTGTACAGTACGAACACTGCTGAATGGCCCTACATACAAAGCAGTGCACCCAGATGTGCGTGGTACCACCTTAGTTTTAAGTGCTAACCCTAAACCTATCCCTGTCCCTAACTCTACACTTTAAAAAAATTTCCATTAAGACTACCACAAAGCAAGACCATCTCAGACACATACACACCCCATACACCACAAAAACTCTCTCTTTACCTAACCCTTACCTTAACCCTAAAGCACACACAATCACACATGCACAAAATCTATCCCCTTTCCTAACCCTTAATCTAAGCCCAACCAGCAAACATTTGTGCGCACACACAAACACACACAGAAATATTACAAGGCACACATCCGATAAAACATCTGTCCAATAAACCTGAAGTTAGAACAATCAACCCTGCACTTCTAGCTGTCGACTAACAGAGCAAGCATACTCATATATATGTGCATAAACTTTAGCAGAACCATTAACCATACTACTCAGTGCACCCATAATAGAAAGGTGGATAAACAGAAAATGGCAACAGTGGCTCCTACATAGAGATACAATGGACAAGAAATACTGACATGTTAGTTTGTTACCTGTGCATGCAAAATACATATTGAGCTAACTGAAGAAACAATAAACAAATATTAAGAAAGCTTACGGAATGCCAGATTTTACAAGGTATCCCTTTCACTAAACATCCCTTCCGCCCACCTTCACCACCTTACTAATGTGTGCCAACCCTGACCCTAATCGTACACTTTACCTTACAAAAAGCTCCTTCCGTAACACTAGCACTAAATGAGACACTCAAGACACGTTCACATATACAACAAATATAAGCACATCACTAAATTATTCCCTTCCCTAGACCTTGCTCTAACCTTAACCAGCATGCATTACTACATAAAACACTCATCCCAAAGACAAAAACTATCAGTACATTCAAATATCTCATCATTAAAACACAATCCTATGCTTATTGTAACCACATGCACTCGATCTTTCTCATTTTGATACCTCCATCACTCGACAATGAATGCATCTGATCTATTTTCACAGCAGTACATTCTTTCAATAGACTGGCTATTCATCAGAGTGAACTGCATATTTCATATATGTGTATATATATATATATATATATATATATATATATATATATATATATATAAAATGTGTGTCTGTGTGTGTAAAATATTCACAGTAGAATCAGCTCATAAAGTGACTCCTTCAGGCGAACTTGCTTGCAGTCATTTCCTGAAAACAGTCTTCTATGGAATAATACTAAAGTCATCCTGCATAAAGCACTGCACAGTATCAAAACTCCTCCAGGCTAGTTATAATAAACATGCCCACTGGACACACTCCCTTTTCAGGGGGTATCAGAGAGCAACGTCTCGTTAAGAGACTTGCTCAAGGTCACACTGCAGGCAAAGGGGGGCTGAGGGAATCAGTGTATCACAAAAACTACAGCTCACAGCCTTAACACTCAACACCATTCCTCAGAATGACCTGCAAGGAATTAGACTTCCACAAAATAGCATTCTGTCCCACGAAAGAAAAACGGTACAAGCAGTGCTCTCCAAGACAATTGGTTTAAGTCAAAAGCAAACTGCTGCTTACAGCACCAACTAAACAGCCACAGACACAATGAAAAATTAAATAAATCTAACAATAGATCATAGAAAATATGCAGCACAAACAACAAAATATGAAAAAAAGAACCAAAAGTGTCCATATGCAGTCATCTACCACCATCTTTGGACATGCATAAGGAATCCTATGCCATTTTTGGACATTCAATAAGAATTATAACTCTTGTACAAATAGTACAGGGCCACAGCTGTTAGCACTATTACCACATAGTACTTGGTTCTCTAGTGAGTTCACAGCTGTGGTACCTTCCATGTAAAGTGTGCACATCCTTTCTGTGTTACTGAGTGTTTTTGCTGGAACTGAACTGTTGATTTATTCATCTATGTATTTTATTAACCAGGACAGAATGCTAACCTAAATGGAATGATTTCAGGTTAAGTTCGGATGGAAAATACAAGACATTAATGTGAAGGACAACATTACAAAAAGGGTAAGAGAGACAAGTTCCAGTTTTTAACAAATACTCAAAGCAACTTGAAGGTATACATTGTCCAGGTTAAATTTGCAACATAAAAATGTTCTGTAAACAAAAGGATATCAGTTAAGTTCAATGCTGAAATCCTCAGACATAAGGAGGAAAAAGAGGTAATTCAGTGATGTGGGACATTTATAAGCAATTACGCTGGAGCGTGGGTATATGACCCTTTAAACTGCCCATGCTTGTGTGCATTACATGTGTGCGTGTGTGGATCCTGCAATGGGTTGGTACTTTGTTCAGGATTAATTCCACTGCCATGTGCCCAACTGAGAGTAGGAGTACATTCTGGCTCCCTTGTTAGTCAGTAATGGATTTAGCTGGTAATATGAGAAAGAGCAAATAAACATGTACAGAAATATACAGCCAGGTTACATCAGCAGCTCAAATGAGACTCGCCTATCATCTGGGAAGCCACAACTTACAGCTTTATACGACACAGAAGCTTACCTATTCATACTTGCGAGTGGTTCAAATAGTAGCCGCCACAGCACCTAAGCATCAAATCATAGTGTGAGTTTTGCCTCAACCTTTCAAAGAAGACTGTCCCCACTTTGCCCAGTGCCACCACTGGCATGCTCATCTTAGCAGTTTAACACATCACAATGACAAGAGCCTTTTTTACAATTTTAAAATTTACTATGAATATTCCACTACTTTAGATGACAAGACAGCAAGTAAATACAGTAGCTTAGAAACCAGAAGTTAGACAAAAAGCTTAAGGGTCATACACATTATCACCACTGAAAAAATATAAACATGTCTGTCAAGAATAACAGAATGATACCCTGCTGCTATACTGTCTGATAAAAGCTTGTACAACATGGTCAGTATCAGAAGACCCCTACATTCCTAATGATGCCTACCAAGGTGGGAGGAAAGTGAAAATAAGGAAAGAATGCAGTTTGAGTTATATCTTCCTATGTTCCAACTCAAACTCCAGACTTGTCATCTAATAATTTCTGTATTCTCTCTTCTGCACAAAAAAAAAATCTCTTTCTCTGTAATGTCTTTACAAAAATACTCCCTCTTAAGAAAAGAGAGCGCAAAAAGTTTTAAGTTGATCTTTGGGTTAGAAAGATCAAAAAAAGACAGCAGAAGACAGTTTTGCAAAATCAGATTCAGACCGTTTTTTTTCCCCTGTCAATGCATGTTTGTGCTTAGAAAGAAAAATCTGGCTATAGTTAACGCAAAAAGAGAAACAGAAAAAAGCAGCAAGACTAATTTGGTCTAACGAAACAAACAAAAGGAGGAAATTTTTTTTTTTAATGGGATGCCCTCTGGGTAAAATTCATACACCTGGATTTTTTAAACCAGAAATTAACTCTGGTTAATTCAGTTAACTAGTTAACACTCACAGGCCTTCTCAATGAATCATAAGAAGTACATTGTCCACAAATGGACTTAGCCCGGTCTACAGTGAAACAAATTTAAATGTAAAGCATTCTACATACCAGACATTTAATTTTGATTACAGTAAAATTAATTCAGGTCTTACCTTTGTTCCTCAATCACTATGAGAAGAAAAAAAGAACTTAATTTATTAAACATAATACATATTGGTAAATCTTGTCTTCTTGCACAAAAATAAGAAGCACAAAATGCCATGTCTTATTTACCTTAGAAGTAATTGAAAACAGCACTGTGTCACTATGAATGGACTCTAGTCCCTGTAAGTTACACACTCATGATTCTTTCCAGCCGTTCAGTAGAAAATGTTAAGATGGACTGCATTCTTTGGGACAAAAGGCAATACTTCACTTAAGTTCACTTACTGGCAATATTTAATCTTACTGTCACTGTCCTTCATAAATTCTCTAATTTTAATCTTAGTAAATAAATAAAAGACGCTTACTAGAAATGCATGAAGAATGATTTTTTTACACACTGTGTTAAAAGGAGCTTTCAAACTAATTCACATTACTAAATGAAGGCCCCAAGTAAGGTGAGCCATATGGTAAGTGAAGGGATGTAACCAAAACCTCATACTTACAAGGGTGAAAAGGTATGTGAACTCAAGGCATAAAAATCCAAGACTGCTACTCAGCTTCCATGCACTGACAAAAACTATGCAAAACAGGTATATAAGCACGTGGATGACCATAGGCAAAATGCATGTAATTCTAAATAGGAATTATTAACATACACCAGTCAAAAAATTAGCTTTCAAGTTTATCTAGCTTGATGGCACAGGGGAAGGTCATTTGTATGAAAAGCCAGTAAATCAAACGTTGGAAACAGGTATCATGGAATACTAGACAGTAAGCTAGTATGTGAAGGATTGTATCCCTCCTTTGACTCCCCACCACCTAAACACAAGCTGGGGTTTTAGGACTAACCAGTACCTGGGCAACCACTGGTAGAGGCCAGTAGTAGCATGACTCCTTGGAAGTACAAGCTAAAAGAAATGAACTGCAGAGATGATGAGAAATGGATTCCCCCATGCCACTGAATGCTATATCTGTGTAGATGGTGGGAACCCTGATTCACTGATCTGAACTCCACAGATGTTCAGCTTGGGACTGCTCCTCCACTTAAGTGCTTGACATTGTGAATACTTCTAAAAAAGGCTACTTCCCAAAGAGATTCAGCCCTGCCTCATGAAGTGATATACAAAAGACGCTTAGACAGGACAGCATTAAACAAAGTCTTGAATAAAACAGCTGCAGCAGCAATCAGGAATATTCACCCTTCCAAATTAGCTGTATCCCACAGATACCAATGATCCTAATAAACAGCCACTTTCTACCTTCCTCAAATCAACCATCATGAATTTACTGGTGTTTCTGGACCCTGTTTGTCGAAAACCCTACATGAACTTGTCTTGTTGCTTACTATGATAGAAAAATATAACTGTATAAACTTTTCATATCACTACCCCCTCAAACACAGTCTTTCACGCTAATATGTACAAATGGGTAATCGTACCAGTTGCTAATCTTACTTTTATTACTGTCTTGCAATTCTTTGTTCGGTTAACTGTCCAGACCACCTGTGAAAAATGGTTTTAACACAGTGGTTTCCTGGCAGTTTGCAAAAGGCAGGGAATAAATAAACAAACAATAGGTCAGGAAAACAAAGTCTCATAAGGACAGCAGCTCTTACACTGCTGGGAAACAAACAAAGCACCATCTTATTAAGAATTCTGGCCTAAAAGCTACGTACCAAGAATGAACGGTTAAGAGACCATACTCATTCAAATGCCCAAACACTGAATTGCCACAGACTCCACTTGACATTTTACAATTCATATGAAGACGCACACTGCCAAATACTCAGAACACAAAGAAACACAACTGTTTGCTTAAATGATACCCATTTTTGAAACAGAAAGATCTTAAAAACACTACCATTCTATGAACCAATCATGAATAATCTGTTTTTCTGCACATTTGTATGTTTATTTTTCACTTATTCATTTGTTACTCAGGCATATAGGTTGACTCAAACTTGAAAACTTTCAGTCATGACTCAGAATAAAAAAACAGAAGGAAAGCCAGCCAAAGGCACATACATGAACTACATCAGCCATTACCACAATTAAATGCTAAAGCTCCTGCATGCTTTAAATAACTAGAATAAAAACAACTCTTCTCTGCTACCAATTGCAAAGGTAGTACTTTATTTAAATGTAATGGCAGTATCAATGAATATAGTTAAGTACCAGAGGGAGAATTACTGCAAATGCCATGACATACTTGAAACTGTCACTCAGTAGGATATCTCTGTTTACTAAATTAAATGGAAATAGTTCTGACATCAGCAGTGCAGCATGCATGGTGGTGAAACAACCAAACCACAGCTTTACAGGGCAGTGTGAAGAGACTTCTAACTGTAGCATCAGATCTCAAAATGGATTTCTTTGTCATATTAGAACTGAAAAGTAAACTGTGGCAAATGTTTCTTACAAGCAGCCAAAAAACATGACCCAAGTCCCTTCAGACAAACCCAAGGAAACTATGGGAATCCTCTAAATTAGGCTAGGTCTAAAATCTAGGGAAATATTTCCATGAATGGGATGGATATAAAATGAAACCTGTCTCAGTCATTTCTAAGCCATGGGCTGAAATTCTTAAAAGCAAGCCATCTGAAGTGACAAGAAGGCACAGAGCATTAAAATGGGGTGTTCTGTTTGGAACCATGCAAGGGCCCATACAAAAAGTTGGGAAGCAGAAAATAGAGGCACAAAGAATGCCACATGACAAAATTCCTCATCCATTTTCCCTGACCTGCTGAATCTCTAAGATCAGAAGATATCTGCAGCACCTCATTCTCCTGATCCACTATGAGGTCCACCACTGGTTAACACCACCACTAAACGAAGGTCACAAAAGTGTTTGCGAAGATTTTTTTTTCTGAACTGGGAAGAACGGCTACTACGGAACACCCCATGATCCACAGACCACTGCCAGACCTGAGACTCCTTGCAGAAAGAGAGGCATGTCATCTTCCTATTTGTTTAGATATCAGTCCTTCTATACTGTCCAATGTGACAAGAGGTATTACCAGCACCGGTCACTGGGCAAGAGTTTAAAAAATAAAGTCAAATATTTTGAACCCCAAGGTATTTTTTATCAAGTCCCTTTCCTTAGAGGATCTCAAATCCAGAGTCATGCGGTGACCTACAGTGAACACACATTTTTATCAGTGATTAATCAATTATTACTCATTCGATCAACTTTGCTCATTAATATACATACAAACCCTGCAGACTTGCTAAGAATAACCTCCAAGCCAGAAAGGACTTGCAACAGTCTGAAACCAAAGCATACCAAACCAAACGTAGACTCTAGAGACAGTAATTATGAACCGTCCTTACAGCCCTACAGTTAATCATGTCAAGCATGCAGTTAAGATGCGGGTTAACAAGGAACTCAAAAGAAGAGGGGTACAAGCCTGGATTATGGACAAGTATCACACACAGAAATGTCAAAAAAGCAGCTCACAAATATGCTGAAGTGTCAAGAAAGTGTTGCTCAGCTCTCAGCTTAAGACTTTTCTGACCGCTTCAGTGAACCAGAAACACGAATGAAAACAGTGACAACTGATTCAAGTCAACAGACAAGACTAGTGACTGGGGCAAAGCTCAGAAAGCAACACAAAGAGCTAATCACCAAGGGAGTGGAACAAAAGACCATTCCTGCACTGTTTGGCTAAAGCTATAACCAACACACTTTGTAAATACACTTGGGGCAAAAGTCAGGCCAAAGCTATAAGAATGGCTGCAGCTAGTATTGCCTTTGGTCACCTTAACTCCTCCCTATCCCATACATCTTTCTGGTAGCTCTTCCCTGAATTCCTTTCAGCGGCCTGACGTCCTTTAGCAATAATCCATGACTCGGGTATGGGTATAAGAGGACATAGTCCCAGGCTGGTATGGTTTAATCAGGAGGGTGAAACCCAACTGATCAAGCAAATCCAACCACGGGGTAAATCCTCTGCTGCCCACACCCAGTCATGGATTATTGTTTTTATAAAATTACATTTTAGAAAGAAATAGCTTACCTTTCTTAAATAATTTAACTGTATAACAGTTCACATTATTCTGCTTTCTTCCCTGTATACTGATATCCTGTGCATATGTATGGTACATACATCCCCAGGCTTGCACAGTACAACAGTGAACAAAGCATCTCTGAAGTGATATGACTCTCTCGGCATCTCTCTTTTTTCTCTGCTATGAATTATGAAACTCAAACACCTGGCATTACTGACTGACACAAATCCTCAGTGATTTATCAGAAAATCAAAAATTCTATGAACGACGAGGCAAAAATAGCAGGAAATGCAGGGATGCTTTCCAAAGCTCTGGACAGTTGAGAGGTATGGTTACTGGCAGTATGACTGATCATTCTGTCCTTAACCATTCCTCTCAACTGTCCAGCGTTTTGCATAATGCTCCTGATTTTGCCCAGTTCCTCATAAAATATGATAGGAATCCAGCATACGGCAACAGAAAGTTTAAACACTCAACCATACTTCAGCAGCTGGACTTTGGAATATGCAAGATTTACAATGGGCATGCTAATTGGGCAGTCCAATTAACATGCACAATTTATAACAACCCCTTATTGTATGATTTTCCTTATATGGTCTCTTTAGAAAGTACAGTTGTGTACACTTACCATAAATGTAGATGTTCGAGTTTATTCACTGTTGCAGTCATTACATTTGGGTTATCTGCTTGCATGTAGCCCTCAGTTGGCCTGACTAACAAAGTATTGGGTCCTGCATCAGTTGCTGTCCCTTCCTCCATTACGTCAGGTCATCAGGGGTATAAACCATGCAGCCGATGCCATTACATCAGTTTTTCTTGCCCCAGATGTCAGGTGGCCCCTAATGGGATGCAATTAAATATAAAAGTATAATGATATACCTCCAACAAAAAAGCAAATACACCAAAAAGGCTTTTAAGCATAGTAAAGGAAAGTAGAGGTATAGCCAAAAGAAGTTAGGGGGCTGGAGGGAGGGTAACCATGACTGCAACAGTGAATACACTCTAACATCTACATTTATGGTAAGTGTACACAATTGTTTTGTGTTTCACTGTTGCAGTCATTGCATTTGGGTAAATTCCCAAAGCTATGGTTGGGAGGAGGAATTTAGATAGCATTAGGGCCAGCTATCAGGCCCTGGAAGACTGCAGTGGCAAAGCTAGCTCTGGATTTAGAGAAAATTGGCAAATGATAATGCTTGGTGAAAGTATGTACATAACTCCAGGTAGCAGCTTCTAGGATGTCCCTGGTAGGGATGCCTCTGAGAAAGGCTGTAGAGGTAGATGCAGCCTTGGTGGAGTGAGGTCTGATCCCCTGGGGGATAGGTTTTCCATGGTGCTTATAGCAGAAATGAATGCAATAGCCTATCCCATTTAGAAATGGTTTGCTCTGAAATAGCCTTCCCCTCTGCCCCTGCAGCAAATGCCACCAGCAGTTGTTCAGATTTTCTTTGAAGTTTAGTCCTATCCAAGTAGAATCTAAGTTGTCTGTGCACATCTAAGGAATGCAGTATCCGTTCCCCTTTGTTCTGTGGATTGGGAAAGAAGGTTGGCAAATGAATGGACTGATTAAGAGCCACACTGGATACCACCTTGGGCATGAAGGATGGATTGGTTTTGAGGGACACCCTGTCCGCATGAAAGAGAATGAAAGGCTCCACTGCCATAAGGGCCTGCAATTCAGATACCCTTCTAGCTGAAGTGATTGCTAAAAGGAAGGCTGTTTTCCAAGAAAGAAATTTTTAGTCTGCAGTAGCAGCTGGCTCGAAAGGAGGTAGAGGGTTTTTCTCCAAGACAAAGTTAAGGTCCCAGGCTGGGGTTGGAGCTCTCCTGGGTGGTCTCAAATGTTTGGCCCCTCTGAGGGCCTGCTTGAGCAGTGGATAAGAGAAAAGGGGAGGTTCTGTGTTTATATGAGCTGAAATGGCTGAGGCGTGGATTTTAATGGAGGAAAAAGACAGGCCCTTGTGAAGCATCTCAGTTAAGTATTGTAAAATCTGAGATAAACTGAGCGCTGCCGTGCTCATCCCTTGAGAGTGGTTCCAGGCACAGAATCTTTTCCATTTTTCAGCATAAGATTTTCTAGTACTAGGCCTCATTGCCTCTAAAATGATATCCATCACAAGTTTCTTGAGGGATGGTAAAGGAGAGATTATGTAATTAGCCAGGCTGCAAGGTTCAGTGTTAGAAGCTGAGGGTGCAGAATCTGGTTCTCCTGCTGAGACAACAGGGAAGGAGTCTGAGGCAGGTGCCATGGGGATAACCGTGACACACTGCACAGGAGGGGGTACCAGTGTTGGTGCGGTCAGTCTGGAGCAATCAAAAATCATCATTGGTTTGTCCTGTTTGATTTTTTAGCAGTACTTTGGAGAGCAGAGGCAGAGGGTGGAAGGCATAGACTGATAGGTTTTTCCAACTGAAAGACAGGGCATCTACTTTCCAGGCTTGTTTGTAGGGAGTCCTTGTGCAAAATTTGTCCAATTGGCAGTTCTGGGGAGAGGCAAACAGGTCTGTAACTGGGCTCCCCCATTTGCTTGTCAACATGTTGAAAATCCTTGGTTCCAGTTTCCACTCGTGTGGGTCCATGAGGTTTCTGCTTAGTCTGTCTGCCAGTATATTTAACTTTACTGGCAGGAATTGAGCTTGTAGGTGCACTTGGTAGCTCAAGGCTGTGTTCCACAATGCCATGGCTAGTCTGCAGAGGGGGTAAGCATGTGTACCCCCCTGCTTGTTTATGTACCACATAACAGTGGTGTTGTCCGTCTTTACCATTAGTTGTCCTGGAAGAATGTGGTCCTTGACGGCTGTCAAAGCATTCTGTACAGCTAACATTTCTTTTTGATTGATATGCAGGTGCATTTGACTTGGGTTCCATTTGCCCTGAATGCACTTCCCTGCCAGGTGAGCCCCCCATGCACAATCTGATGCATCTGTTGTTAGGGTTTGGGCGGCAGAGGGTGGTATGAAAGGTAGTCCCTTGTTTTGGTGACAGGCCTCTGCCCACCAAAGGAACTCTAGGCGTAGGCAAGGTAAGATAGGAATCATTGCTTCTAGATCCTGAGAATGTTGACACCATAGACTCTTTAGATACCACTGTAGTTTCCTCATATGCAGTATTGCATATGGAATTAGAAGAATGCAGGAGGCCATGAACCCCAAGGCTTGCAGTATTTGTCTTGCAGATAAGCAGGGTTTTTGTGGTCACTCGCTTGAAGTAGGTTGCAAATGAATTTGTTTCTCTGGCGTGAGGTGAGTCATCTGGGAAGTTGTATTCAAGCTTGCTCCCAGGAATATAACTTGTTGACAGGGTACCAGGTGTGATTTCTTTTCATTTATGGTGTACCCTAGACAAGTTAGAACCCTTTGTATAAAGGCCAGATGATTCAAAAGTATGTCCTGGCTTTCTGCCTGAATTAGACAATCATCCAGGTATGGGTATATTTGAATATTTCTTTGCCTGCAAAATGCAATAACTGGAGCTAGGCATTTTGCGAATACCCTGGGAGCAATAGATGAGCCAAAGGGCAGTGCAGAGATCTGATAGTGCATGTTAGCCTGCTTTGAAGGGTAGGTATCTTTTGCAAGATTCCCTGATTGGGATGTGCAGGTATACTTCTTTTAAATCTAGTGTTGCCAACCAGGCATCTTTGCCTAGCATAGGAAGTAATTGGTGAAGAGTCAGCGTCTTGAATTTTGGAATCTCCAAAAAGGTGTTTAGAGTAGACGGGTCCAGGATAGGACGCCATGAACCGTCTTTTCTGGGTACCAGGAAAACTCTCTAATAGAAACCTTGTCCATTTTCCTCTTCTGGTACCAGTTGAATAGCCCCCATGCTTAAGTGAGAAAGTACTTGTTTTTGGGCCTCTGCCCACTGATTTGGGGGCAGGTTCGGCCACCCGCTTGGTGTTGGCAACGTGCGTAAGTGAAATCTGTGTCCCTGGGACACTATATTTAAAACCCATTTGTCCTGGGTAATGAGTTCCCAATTGTCTGCATGAAGAGCAATCTTTCCCCCCAAAGGGGCAGTCAGTTGATAAGTGCTTGGAAATTTTAAAAGGAAGTCATTGAGACAGTTTACCATGGGGGGGGGGGGTCTTATTACTCCCAGATTTGGAAGTGGAGACCCCCCACTGCTTAGTCCTATGTTTTTCCCTGGGACTGAAACCTGGGGTTTTTGCTGTCTCTGGGATTGGCTTGAGAAGACCTGGAAGGGGCTGGAAAGGACCAATTCTTAGAGGGTCAATGCCTACTAAATCTAAGAGGCTGAAATTGTAAGAAATCTTTTAACAGTTTGCATAGATTTAGCTTTATCTTCCATCTTTTTAAGAACTTCCTCAGCCTTGTTGCCAAACAGGCGGTCCTGATTTAAGGGAGCATCCAACAATTTAGCTTTAACATGATCAGGCAAAGATTGCTCCTTAAGCCAAGCATGCCTTCTGAGCACAGACCCAGTAACAGCAGCCCTACAAGAGGCCTCTAATGAATCAAAACCATATTGCAAAGTATGTTTTCCAACTTGTTCAGCAGAATGCATTAAATCCTGTAATTCTCTTTATTTTCCACACAGTCAGGAATCAACATAATTTTCTGTTTAAGCAGTACAATAACATGTTGCTGATACTTTAACATATGAAACTGGCAGTTTAATGCCCTAATGGCCAAGGTTGCAGAAGTGTAAACCTTCTTACCCCATCTATCCAGTGCCCTTGAGTCTCTATCAGAAGGGGTAGGATTTTTGGCAGTAGAAGCCTTAATGCCCTTGGGCCCCTGTGAAATAGTCTCTGGATCTGCAATAGGATTTTTAAAAAGGAACTTGTGGGTCTCAGGGACCCTGTAGTATGTCAGGTTTTCTGGGAGCAGGAGGCAAGGAATCAGGGGCCAAACTAGATTCCGAAAAAGCATCATCAACAATGTCTAGTACAGGATGAATAGTTAAAGGCCTATGCTGAGGTAGGAGAAGGAAATCCCTAAGCCTCTTTTTTGAATCAGAAAAATACAGGCTTTCCCAGTGGAAATGCTCCCTTAGAGTATGTAAGGTTTCCCCCCCAAAAAAAAAATCCTCAGAAGGGGAAGCAGGGGGAATGTAGTCCTCTGCATCAGAATCTTCATAAGTAGATAAGGGCAAAGTCAGATCATCAGAAGAATCAGAAAAACAGAATCCTGGTCAGAAGATTCATAATCAGCTTCAGTCCTAGGCCTCTTAGAAGGGGGGGTTGGCTACCCCTGATTAGAGTTATTAGATCTTCAACCATTCTTGTTTTTCTAGGCATACAGGCCTGAGCATTTGGCCTAGGCGTCATTTTTTTTTAGGCATGGTTAGAGATTTAAGCCTAAGTAAAGAAGGAGGCGTCGGTTTAACATGCAAGTCTGTAGGCCTGAATACACCCTCAGAAGCCTGTGCCTGCACAGCAGCTCCGGACCCGTACAAGGTAGAGACATCCGCGGGTTCCATAGTTAAAGCATTTCGCAGCATACCGGACTCTGAATGGGTCTCAGTAGAGGCCTGCAAATCATAAGTAGCGGGTATCAGGGGCTGCGAAAGCACCTCACTGAGTACCAGTGCCTTGGCGGCCTGTCTCTGTCTTCATCTTTGTGTTTTTTTGGAATCCTGGTAGTCGGATGGGGTAACCAACGACATTTCTGGATAATTAAACCGAGAACCGAAATATTTAGAAATTAAAATATACCGTCGACGGATAGTGCGCTGATTAAATAAAGCACAAAACTGACAGCAAGGTACGTTGTGGTCAGGGCCTAGGCAAGGAATACAATACAAATGAAAATCTTTATGAGGTATTTGCTTTCCACAAGTAATGCAATTAACTTTTACTGACATCGGTAAGGAGCAAGAAAAAGTTTCCCCAACAGGGTATTTAGCTTTAGTTGAAGACTTCGGTTCTGAAACTCAAAAATGAAAATTTCAGGAGTCAGCCAACCGGCACTTGCAAACTGCTTCTGCTTTGGGCACCGCACGGCAAGAAAGACTGATGTAATGGCATCGGCTGCATGTTTTATACCCCTGACGACCTGATGTCATGGAAGAAGGGACAGCAACAGGTGCAGGACCCAAGACTTTGTTAATCAGGCCGAATGAGGGCTACCTGCAAGCAGATAACCCAAAGGTAATGACTGCAACAGTGAAACACCAAGAACATCCACACTCAATATTCAAGATGCAGTCTGATCAAGGCCTTGCAGAGTGAAATATCTGCAGATACTTGACAGTTAAAATTACTAGGTCGTGTTATTTTTTACTCAATGTATGCAGAACTCATGGGATCTTGTACCAGGATATGATTTCAATTTATGAAGAAAATGCATCTAACCAAAGGTTATGAAAATTAGAAACATGTTGGGTGCTTGCTGTAGATAACATCTTTTTTGACAACTATAAGAAATGGGAAGAGATAACAGAAAAAAGCATTCTGAAACACTGAGTGGTCTCTCTCACATGCATCACCTTCTAGATTGTTCTTCTAGACTGTTTTCTCATACAACTCAACAGTTAAAAAAACAAGAGAAGTAATGAAACCTAAAAAAGTGGAAATGCATTCTGGACTAAATTAAAATGTACAGATTATTTTGCCACCGTCAGACTTACTCTAAACAAAGCTGCTACTGGTTGAAGTTCTTTTACTCTGTCAAGTTTAATAAAAATGGGCAACATTGGCTCTAGGTTGTTAATTATCAGAAAAACTTATCAAATTTCTGTTACAATCACAAAAGTTATAATCAAATTCAGGGTAAAAAAGATGTTTAGTTTTGTAAAGAAAGTCCAAGTATTATGGATCATTTAGTAGCATTTTCCACAGGACTTCTTAGCGTCTGCCTCAATAAATTAGCCAGAAATAGCTTAAACTTTTACAATCTGAGAAGTGCATTCTAAACTTTTGAACAAAAGAAACATTACTGTGTCGCGTATAGTTTAAGCACAAAGAGAAACGCTGCATAACCACTGACTAATCTTACAGAAAGCAGATGTTCAATGTCATGAAAAGTTCTCATCTCCTCCTGTTTCCACTTTAAGAACTGCCTACAAACTGCTGAAAAAAGTCAAAATGAGCAGCCTTACTAACTGTATCAATGGCAGAACAAACTGGATTACTCTGGTATATTTCCTGTTAACTCTGAAAACACGACATATAGTAACATCACTACTTCACACCAGGTGCCTGCATTGTTTATTTGTCCTACAATCCAGTTTAGACTAAAATGGGAGTGCAAGCTTGCATACAAGCTTAGCTGCAACCATCCTTCAAGGACATATTCCTGGACTGAGTCTTGACGGTATAGTAAATGTGGTTTCAATCAGGCTTCTTTTCTTTGGCATGGAGTAGCAGCAGCTGACACAATGCCATATTATTCACACCATGCACCTGCAGTGTAATGATATAGTTGTAAAGGCAACTTACAACACATGTAAATGTTCAAGTGTGGTCATTCTTGCAGTCATATTAGCGTGACCATATATACAGAAGTCTAACTTCTTTGTAAACAGTAATCTGTGCCTGTATCATCTGTAATTTGAATCTGTACCATCTTTGCAAATAATTTGAGTTATTGTTCACCCTGTAAGTTTTAACCTACTGTACTGAATATATGACACTGTACTTGTATCTCTGTGGCATCTTAGGTGATACTGAATCATCTGTATTATGATGTAAACTCAGCTCTTGCTATTCCTACATCATTCTTTATTATCTACCTCTTAGCTCGATTGTATTTTGGAGCTTTTCTCCCAGAGTCTCCGCTGAAAATGGGCATCTTACCCAGTCGGACACTACCCGGTTAACAACTGAAATAAATAAATAAATATCTTACAGGGATGTCTATTGCCACCTGAACCCGATGTCAGGTCTGACATTCAGACTTTAAAATCCTTCCTCCATGACTGGTCTGATATCACCTTATCTCAGATGTCTCCAAATTCCAGGTGTATAGGTGTCATCTACTCATGCCTTCTTTGGCTCTCTCTTGCCCACAAGCAGGGCAGAACCATGAATGAGTATGGGTGTGCTAGTAGAAAAGTGATATTATGGGATGCTTGTATGGCTTACCCAAAGGTGCAGCCTGTGAAAGAGAGAATATGAACCTGTCTTAAGAGAACTTGAACAAAACCAAAGATGAACAAGTAGGAGTAAAGAAGGGAAGGGGTATATGGGTACCCACCCCCGCCCCTCATGGTCCAACTATAGGGGAAAGGATAGTGGTAGGGTAACAGGATTACAACAGTGACGAAACTTGAAGACGTCTACAATTATTGTAAACTCTCTGTATAACTTTACTATCCTCTTTATGGCTTGCTGTTATAATCATAACTCATTGAGAAGATTTCCAAAGCCTTTTGAAAACAAATGGGTGGTTGGGTCAATGAGGCCCTTCAGAACAAAAGAGGTAAATTCAGCCACAGCTCTAGATAACACAAACCCTGGAATGCTTAGGAAAGGTATGGAGAGAGGGACCAGCTAGCTGCTTTCCAGGATGGCCTGTGTCCCATATAGTTTCAAAAAGACTACAGCAGTTATAGTTCCCCTTGCTGAGCAGGGTCGTACCCAACTTCATGCTTCTTAAGACAGAAATGGCAAACTTCACGACACCCATGCAGACGGACAATAGAGGTACGACTGCTGAATCCTACACAAATGGACTTTATAAACACTTACACGAGTGCATGGATCGTGCTATCCCTAACAGAACCAAGATGCTATCCTCCAAAAAAAAGGAAGCCACTCTAGTGGTCTCCTGCCATAATCAAACTCTACAACAGAAGAAAGAAACTGCTGCAAAAAAGAGTAAAATCCCATGACTGGAGGTACACCCTGGTCAGCCTCAGTAAGAAGCTGAGATCCCTTATAAAATCCTCCACAGCTAGTTACGAAAATAAAATCGACACTGTTTCTAAAGACAACCACAAAGCACTCTATAGCTATGTCAAGAATCTCAATGGCAACACTCAGATCTGCTCTGAGTTACAGCACAATGGCACTAAATATACATGACCAACTCATATTGCCAACATCCTGGCAGATAGGTTCAGTGTTAACTTTACCTCCCTCTCACCCCCAAAGGGCCCATCTCTGTACCGGAAGATTGCAAAGTTCCTGCAATCATGGCTGCACAGGTAAAAACCACACTCTCCACAGCCAAGGACATAGCATCCATGGGACCTGACAACATCACAGGCTGCATTCTACATGAACTACAGAACAAAGTGGGATCCCAACTAAGTACCATGTTCAATCACAGCCTCACCTCAGGCTTTGTGCCCACTGAATGGTGCACACAGACGGTTATCCCACTCCACAAAGGGGGATACACCACAGACCCTGGGAACTACCGCCCCATTAGCCTGACGAGCCTTTTCTGCAAGGCCATGGAACGTATCATTATGGAACTTACAAAGACATTGGTAATTTCCAAACTCTGGACCCCACCCAGTTTGGATTTGTAAAAAGGCAGATCATGTCTCCTAAACTTGATAGACTTCTTTGAAGCACTCACCAAAGCTGTAGATGAGGGTAAGGTGGTTCAACACAGCCCATCTAGATCTCGCCAAGGCTTTCAACACCATCCCCCACTCTGGAATTATAGATAAACTCACTAAACTAGGTATAAATCCCTATTATGTCACAAGATGGGTTGCCGATTGGCTAACTGACAGAACCCACACTGTGAAAGCAGCAGACTCCAAATCCAACTTCAGACCAGTGACAAGTGGAGTACCACAGGGTTCAGTCCTGGGTCCTCTCCTGTTTGGTATCTACTACTCTGAAGTACAGGCTAACACAGAAGGTCTTTGCCTAATGAAGTTCGCAGATGATTGCAAACTAGGAGCCATAATCGAAACTCCTAACGATGTGGGCATCCTACAAAAAAGCCTCACTGAGACAGATGCCTGGTGTCAAAACCATGGCCTCAAGCTCAATGCCAAAAAATGTATTGCCATCTCTTTTGGTAAAAACTCTGTACCCAAGAACTACCACATAGGCAGTAGTCTACTTAACACCGAAAGTGTGATAAGAGACCTTGGGATACAGGGCAGTAGTCTCTCCTTTGATAATCACATTGTCACAGTAGTCAGGAAACCCTTCTATGTGGCACACCTCATCACAAAAGGTTTCTCATCCAGGAAAAAAGAGGCAAGTGTTTGCCTCTATTCGTCACTCATTAGACCCATTATAGAGTGCAATGCCCCTTTTGGTATGTACCTTACAAGACATCTACAACAACTGGAAAGGCCGCAGAAATACCTTGCAAAGAGGATTACCGGCCTCAAACAGATGCCCTATGCAGACTGTCTCAAAAAACTCCAGCTTTACTCTGTCGCATATTGCCTACTGAAGAGGTGAGCTCTGCCTAACATACAAAGCTATGTCAAACCCAGAGCTGTTGGACATGCTCCACTTAAAGAAATCCCAAACCCTCCGAGCTACATGCTCTAGGGACCTAAACCTGGTCACCACAATAAACAGTACATGCTGGAGGGTAGATTCCTGTCTCAGAGACTTCCCATACTCTGGAACAAACTACCTATCTATATCAAACAAAGGTCCTCATTAGCATTCTCAAGAAAAATCTTGATGATTGGATGGGAAATAGGAAATTCACCCCCAGGGATCACTTCTGTGGCTCTGCTCGACAGGGGCACAGGAAAATAATTTTCGTGGGTGGCGAAAGCCAGGGTACCTTTTTGGCTAGGATTATCTAGGCCCTAGGGCCAACAGCCTAGTACCTACCTATGAACTTGAAAGACCAAAACACTGCCTTTATCACAAGGACACTAACATGGAAACACTTTTTCCATCAGACTCCTCAAATCTAGACAATGACCAAAACTGGGATCCTACTTTTCCAGACATTTAATCAGTGTGACAAAATGCACCGTTAAAGATCTTTGGCTTACAGCACATTGACACATTATAACTGGCACCAAGATATGTAAACTGAAAAGGAGATAAGACAGGGAAAGTACAGTTGTGTACACTTACCATAAATATAGATGTTTGAGTGTATTCACTGTTGCAGTCATCACATTTGGGTTATCTGCCTGCAGGTAACCCTCAGCCGGGTTGAATACCAGAGTCTTGGATTCCTGCATTGGATGCTGTCTCTTCTTCCATGATGTCAGGTTGTCAGGGGTATAAAACATGCAGCCGACACCACTACATCAGTTTTTCTTGCCCCAGATGTCAGGTGCCCCCACAATGGGAAGCAATTTTATGTTATGGTACACCTCCATCAAAAAACAAATACACCAGAAAACTTAAACATACCAAACAAGAAGGAAAGGTAGAGCCAAGAGATGTCAGGGGGCTAGAGGGAGGGTAACCAGGACTGCAAGAGTGAATACACTCTAACATCTACATTTATGGTAAGTGTATTATGTTCTTCGTGTTTCACTGTTGCAGTCATCACATTTGGGTTGATTCCCAAAGCTAAGGAAGGGAGGAGGAAGTTAGAGAGCATTATGGCCACCTATTAAGCCCTGCAAGACTGCAGTGGCAAAACCAGCTCTGGATTTAGAAAAAAGAGACATGTGGTAATGCTTGGTGAAGGTATGGACAGAGCTCCAGGTAGCAGCTTCTAGGATGTCCCTGGTAGGGACTCCTCTGAGAAAGGCTGCAGAGGTAGATGCAGCCCTGTTGGAATGTGATCTTATCCCCTTGTGGGGTAGGTTTTCCATGGTGCTTGTAGCAGAAATGAATGCAATGGTCTATCCCATTTGGTAATGGTTTGCTTTGAAATGGCCCTCCCCTCTGCCCCTGCAGCAAAGCCAACTAGCAGCTGTTCAGATTTTCTGAGAGACTTAATCCTGTTCCAAATAAAACCTAAGTTGTCTCTGCATGTCCAGAGAGTGCAGTATTCGTTCTCCTTTGTTTTGTGGATTAGAAAAGAAAGTAGGCAAGTGAATGGACTGATTTAGGGCCACACTAGACACCACCTTGGGCATAAAGGAAGGATTGGTCCCGAGGAAAACCCTGTCTGCATGGAAGATAATGAAGGGTTCCACTGCCATGAAGTCCTGTAATTCAGACACTCTTCTTGCTGAAGTGATTGCAAGAAGGAATGCTGTTTTCCAAGAAAGGAATTTCAACTTTGCTGTTGCAGCTGGCTCAAAGGGAGGGAGGGTAAGCTTTTCCAATACAATGTTAAAGTCCCAGGCTGGAGTAGGGGCTCTCCGGGGGGGGTCCTTACATTTTTGGCTCCTCTGAGGAATTGTTTTAGTAGAGGGTGAGAGAAGAGGGGTGGCTCAGTATTATAATGAGCTGAAATGGCAGAGGCATGAATTTTAATTGGCGAGAAGGATAGGCCCTTGTGGAGCATTTTTGTTAAGTACTGAAGAATATGAAGCAAGCTGGGCACCGTTTGTGCCCATCCCCCGAGTCTGGCTCCAGGAACAGTATATTTTCCACTTTTCAGCATAGGATTTTCTAGTATTAGGCCTCCTTACCTCCTGAATGACATCTAGTACCTGCTTACTGAGGGATACTATTGGAGAGCTCAAGGAATTAGACAGGCTGCGAGGTTCATGGTTTGAAGCTGAGGGTGCAGAATCTGGCCCGCCTGCTGGGACAGCAGAGAAGGGGTCTGAGGCAGGTGCCATGGTTCCAGCAGTGTCATACTGCACAAGAGGGGGTACCAGTGCTGGCATGGCCAGTCTGGCACAATCAGTATTGTCCTTGGCTTGTCCTGTTTGATCTTTAGCAGAACCTTCGAGAGGAGAGGCAGAGGGGGGAAAGGCATAAACTGAGAGGCTTTCCCAGGTGAAGGACAGGGCATCCACTTTCCAAGCTTGACTGTGGGGAGTCCTTGTGCTGAATTTGTCCAATTGGTAGTTATGAGGGGAGGCAAACCGATCTACCTGTGGAGTCCCCCATTTGTTCCTCAAGAGGTTGAATATTTTTGGTTCCAGTTTCCATTCGTGTGGGTCCATGAGATTTCTGCTTAAGTCGTCTGCCAGTGAATTTAGCTTGCCTGCAGGAATTTAGCTTGTAGGTGCACTTGGTAGCTCAAGGCTGTGTTCCACAGAGCCATGGCTAGTCTGCAGAGAGGGTACGAGTGGGTTCCCCCCTGCTTGATTATGTACCACATAACTGTGATGTTGTCTGTCTTTACCAATAGTTGTCCTGGAAGAATGCGGTCTTTGAAGGCTGTCAGGGAATTCTGCACAGCTAACATTTCTTTTTGGTTGATATGCAGGTGCATCTGTCTCGGGTTCCATTTGCCCTGAATGCACCGCCCTGCCAATTGAACCCCCCCATGCATAGTCTGATGCGTCTGTTGTTAGGGTTTGGACGGCAGAGGGTAGAGTGAAAGGGAGCCCCTTGTTGTGGTAGCTGGCCTCTACCCACCAAAGGAACTCTGTCTTTATACACGGAATGATAGGAATCATTGATTCCAGGTCCTGAGAATGTCGACACCATAGGCTTTTTAGATACCATTGTAGTTTCCTCATATGCAGTCTTGCATATGGAATTAGTAGAATGCAAGAGGCCATGAACACCAGGGCTTGCAGAATTTTCCTTGCAGATAGCTGGGGTTTTGTGGCCAACAGTTTGAAGTAGGTTGTCAAATGAACTTGTTTCTCTGGAGTGAGGAAAGCCATCTGGGAAGTTGTGCTCAAGCTTGCTCCCAGGAATACAATCTGTTAGCTGGGTACTAGGTGAGATTTCTTTTTGTTTATGGTGTACCCCAGCGAGGTTAGAAGTCTCCTTACAAATACCAGATGTTGTAATAGCAAGTCCTGGCTTTCTGCCTGAATCGGACAATCGTCCAAGTATGGGTATATCTGAATATTTCTCTGCCTGCAAAATGCAATGGCTGGAGCTAGACACTTTGTGAATACCCTGGGCGCAGTAGATAAGCAAAGGGAAGTGCAAAGTACTGATAATGCATGGAGCTTGCCCTGAAGCATACGTATTTCCTGCAATATTCCCTTATTGGAATATGCAGGTAAGCTTCCTTTAAGTCTAAGGTTGCCAACCAGGCATCTTTGCCCAGCATAGGAAGAAGCTGTTGAAGTGTTAGCATTTTGAATTTTGGGATCATCAAAAATGTATTTAGAATAGAGAGGTCCAGGACAGGACGTCAGGAGCTGTCTTTTCTGGGTACCAGGAAAAGTCTTGAATAAAAACCTTGTCCCCTTTGCTCTGCTGGGACAGGTTGAATAGCCCTGATACTTAGAAGGGAGAAAACCTGCTGTTGGGCCTCCGCCCACTGATTTGGGGGTAGGTCTGGCCAACCATTTGGGGTTGGTAGGAAGTGGAATCTGTAACCTTGGGAAACTATATTCAAAACCCATTTGTCCCAGGTAATGAGTTCCCAGTTTTTTGCATGCAGGGCGAGCTTTCCTCCTAAGGGAGCAGGCAGTTGAGCAGGACTTGGGAGGGTTAAGGTTAAGTCATTATGCCATTTTTCCGTAGGGGGGTGGTTTACTGCTCCCCGCTTTGGAAGTGGGAGCCCCCCACTGCTTAGACCTGTGTGCAGTCTGAGACTGTAATCTAGGTGGTCTGCTGTTCCTGGGTTTGGACTGAGAGGGCCTGGAAGAGACTGGAAAGGACCGATTCTTTGAAGGCCAAGGTCTACTAAATCTGGGAGGCTGCACTTGTAGGAAGTCTTTAACAGTCTGCATAGATTTAGCTTTTTCCTCCATCCTTTTGAGGACGACTTCTGCTTTGGTGCCAAACAGGCGGTCTTGGTTTAAGGGAGCATCCAGTAATTTAGCTTTAACATGATCTGGCAAGTTTTGCTCCTTAAGCCAAGCATGCCTTTTAAGTACAGACCCAGTGACAGCAGCCCTGCAAGATGCGTCTAAAAGAGTCAAAACCACATTGCAAAGTATGTTTATTAACTTGTTCTGCAGAATGCATTAAACCCTGTAATTCTTTGTGTTCAGCACAGTCAGGAATCAACATCATTTTCTGTTTAAGTAGTCCCATAATATGCTGCTGGCAAACACATGAAACTAGCGATTTAAAGCCCCAATGGCCAAAGTAGCACAAGTGTATACCTTCTTACCCCATCTGTCTAAGGCTCTAAAGTCTCTATCAGAAGGGGTAGGATTTTTGGCAGCAGTAGCCTTAATGTCTTTTGGTCCTTGGGAAATGGTTTCTGGATCCACAGTAGGCTTCTTGAAGAGGAACTTGTGAGAATCAGGTTCTCTATAATACCAGTCAGGTTTTCTGGGAGCTGGAGTTAAAGTGTCTGGGGAAAGGCTAGCTTCCAAGAAAGCATCATCTACAATGTCCAGAACAGGAGGGATAGCTAAAGGCCTGTGCTGAGGAAGGAGTAAGAATTCCCTAAGCCGCTTTTTGGAGTCAGAGTAACCCTGGCTTTCCCAGTGGAAATGCTCCCTAAGAGTGTGCAAGGTTTCACCAAAAGAAAATTCGTCTGGAGGAGAAGCAGAGGGAATGGAATCCTCTGCATCAGAATCCTCATAAGTCGATAAGGGCAAATCCTGGTAATCAGAAGGAACAGAAATATCAGATTCCTGATCAGAAGGAAAATCAGTTCTAGGTCTCATAGAGGGGGAAGGCTGGCTTCCCCTAATTAAGGTAACAAGGTCTTCAGTCATTCTAAGCATTTGTTTTTCTAGGCATATGGGCCTGAGCACGTGGTTTGGACGTCCGTTTTCAAGCATGGTGCGAGTTTTAGGCCTGGATGAAGAAGATGGTGTCAGTTTAAAATGCAAGTCTGTAGGCCTGAATACACTCTCAGAAGTTGGTGCCTGCACAGCTGCTCCGGACCCATCCAAGATAGAGACATCCACAGGCTCCACAGTCGAAGAAGCATCTCGCGGCATACCGGACTCTGAATGGGTCTCAGTAGAGGCCTGCATATCTGAAGTAGCGGGTATCAGGTGCTGTAAAAGCGCCTCACTGGGTACCGATGAACTGGCGACTAGCTTAACGGAAGCGTCGTTGGCAGTTTTGGACATATGCGGTCTGTCTCTGTCTTTATCTTTACATTTTTTCTGTAGTCAGACGGCTTAACGAAGCCATTTCAGAGTACTGATACAGAGTACCAAAATAATCTGCTTCAAAGATAGCCCGACGACGAATAGTTCTGGGGTTGAACAAGGCACAAAACCGACAGCGAGGGACGTCATGGTCTGGGCCTCAGCAGGGAATGCAGTACGAATGAAAATCTTTAAGAGGTATTTGCTTTCCACAGGTAAGACAATTGTTAACTTTTACTGACATCGGATGGAGCAAGAAAAAAGATCTCCAACGGGGTACTTATCTTTTTTTGAAGACTTCGGTTCTGAAACTTGAAAACGAAAATTTCAGGAGTCGGCCGACCGGCACTTGCGAACTGCTTCTGCTTCGGGCACCGCACGGCAAGAAAGACTGATGTAATTGTGTCGGCTGCTTGTTTTATACCCCTGATTACCTGACGTCATGGAAGAAGAGACAGCATCCGACGCAGGAATCCAAGACTCAGGTATTCAGGCCAGCTGAGGGCTACCTGCAGGTAGATAACCCAAATGTGATGACTGCAACAGTGAAACACGAAGAACATCAATGACTGCATCCACTGCTACCAGAACAGTAGGTGGAGGAAGGCCAATAGAAATGTGAACAATGTGAGTGCCATCAGCCCCAAATACTTCAAAAGGTGGAACTTGATCCATTTATGTGACATGGCCTAGGAGAACCACTCTCAGATTCTTGATGAACTCTGAAGACAACAGGTTGCTGGCCGTTTCAAAATCAGTGCTATAAATGGAATAAGATATAACTGAAGCATTGAGGACTTTTTCCAGCTGACAGAGATCCCAAGGTTCTCTGGACAATATCAAGCCTGGTCAAGCACTACCAACAGGAAAGATCCTAGATAGAAGCCACTAGGTAGGGAAACACAAGTTAGTTTGCACTACTGACGGGGTTCCTGCCATGACGACAAGCATGTCGGTAAACATCCTGGAATGGAAGAAAGGAAAAGCAGCAGAACTTTGTACTGAAAATGGGAACAGGAGGATCTGTGAGGACCATATCAACAGTTATCAGTAGTGACCAACACTTAAGACAAAGTAAACTGATCCTCCTGGGCCCAAGTATGCACCTAAAGACTCACCTTGGGTCTCAGTCCTAACAGGAGGTGCTGGGGATAACATCCCTCTGGTTCAATCTCGCCACTACCTGAGACAGAGTAGGGAAACAGCTTTGCATTAGAGAATGGCCCTGACAGAAAAAGGTGGAGGCCACAATATGCATGGTGGCCATGGAAATTAAGGTAGGAAAATATTTAGACATGGATACCAGATTCTATGCCTTCTGTCTTTTGTACTTCTACACAGAATGCTTCAATTAATTAGTCCTCTTCGTAACCCTTCTACTGGAAACCTGATCATCACTTTTTAAAGGGGGGGGGGGGGCTGATGAATACTCTGGCTTCTCTCAACAATACTGACAAGTCATATGGTTGAAATGGTGGCAGCAGAAGTAAACACTGATACTGTGATCTGATCACAGGCAAAAAAATAGCTTCTGCTGGTTCTGATTCCTTTTCTGGAGAATACATGTATGCTTAGACTGTTTTTTTTAGAATTTAGACTGAGAACTTTTCAATGATGCACTAGGAAGCAGCCATAAAGCACTGGATATCCAGTCAGTTAAACACCTCTCTCATACTCACTGAATGGACACAATATATTGGTCAAAGGGGACATGCACAATACAAGGGCAGGAAGGGAAGTAGACACAAGGGCAGGAAAACTGAGAGTTTTAAGAAAGAAAACCCACAAAAAAGGGTACAGAAGAATTTACTGCAATGTTCTACTCACTGGAGACAGGCACTCAAAGGAAGACATATCTGTCACATACTGTTAAGCAATGCTACTGCAATACATCCAGCTGTACCATTAGACATAAACAAGGCATTTTTGTCACCTCAACGCAGAACACAATCTTCTCAGCACATATACACAGAACTTAAGGAAGTAGGCCTGTGAAACACAATGCAGCGTTAAACACCATAACGTGTACTCAGGATAACTTTAGAAATACCTCTGGATTTCCGCAATGACCTCTTACTTCTGCCACTTAAAGAATACACCTTAGAGGCAAAAATTACTACTGATTTGAAAAACCTCAGGACCACTGTACTATACCAAAAAGCCTGCATTTTCTACAAACCTTATACACCAAATCCCTTCATTGTATAAAAAAGTGTACCTTTAAAATGCCACATGACCACTTGGTACAACTTTCATATGACTGGTTAAAGAAATGCATCAGATTATGCCAGGAATTCTAGAATTATTACCTGCACACAGCATACAGCATCAGAAGTACCTTAAAACTGATACTATGAACATTTCATTACAAAGTTATACTGCTCTAAGTACAAATTTAAAAAGCATGCAATAACAATTGAAAGTTCAGACAGAAGTATAAAATTAAGTAATACAAACCTCCAATCTTGACAGTGAAGTCCTCAGCCACCATGCAGTTCCTAGCAGCCAAGTCACGATGCACAAACTTGTTGGCATTGAGGTATGCCATCCCATCAGCAATCTCTCCTGCCATCTGAATCATTTTCGTTAATGTTGGAGGGGACTGACTTGGATTTTTCTGGCAAATAAAAACAGATTATCAACACCCATTTCTACTGCAATACTGCAACCAAAGTCCCTGCCCTTTCAGAAATGAAACGGACAAGTGGAGGTACTATAATGTGATCTGCCATCTGATGACAACTAGTTTGAAAAAGGTTGTTATTACACAGACCACAGCATCTGTACAGTGGGAATATCACATTCTTTAACCCTTTCCACATCAAATGTGGTGGTGCACAGAACCAATGATTAGTGCTCTTCTGCAGTCCAACTTTCCTTATTTTTGGAAAGCAAAAAAATCCATCTTAAAAATACTTATTTTCAGAAAAGAGGGAACTTTTATAACAGATGACAAAGTTCACTCTAAGCTCCCAGTAAACTGAAATACACAGTTTTGCTTTGGAGTGGTGTTTCACTGTACTGTTTGCTAACTGATTGTGTAACATACTGGATACAAATGGACAGGAAGATCTTCCAAACTTTTTAACTCATCTTGTACATTTGTTAACCAGGTTATCCCACTGGACAGATGGCCCTTTTCAAGAGTGATGTAGACATTATTTCTTTTTTCTGGAGTCTTAAATAAACTCTATACAGACAGGCCCCACACATTTATCTTACTGAAAAACAGTCATACATGCAGATTTACAATGCATTCAGTAAAGTCTAGCAAACATGTTAAATCAGATGCGGTCTGTTCACACATAGACCAGTAATACTATGACAAAAATGACACTATAGTCACTATGATGGAGTATTTGCACCCTGAACACATACTTGTATATCAAGATACTGCAACCCCCTTTTAAGAATGTGCAAAATACGTCTGCTATATTTAATGGGCATACATGCCAATCTTATCAAATCAAGTTTGAAATCTCTCTGTGATGAAGCCCAACATCCACCATTATGTACAAATGTCTTCATTACCATGATGAAATTTCACATGAGATCCATGCTGCAAAAGAAACAGCAGCATGACTCTGATGTTGTAAATCAACATGGACTAACCAGGGGACAACCATTCACCATAGTATTCACACAGTATTCACATTTAAACTTCACAAATTACTTGAAATAATGTGTTCATATTTACAGACAGGACGTAACCCTAGAAATACATGGACCGAGCACTCCGAACCCCTTGCATCCACAAATTAGCAAAGCCAGCTTACCATTAAAATGGCACCTAGTACCTTTACTAGTGCAGAATCAACTCTAGCCTCATGTGAATATACATGAATCCTGCAAGCAGTATTCAAAAAAAAGAATAAGCTTAGTTACTCACTTTGGGGGACTGCCACCTAAGACTGTGCCAATAAAAAAGCAAAAACAACACATATCTTGAAGTACTTTACTGAAATGGACTTACTGGTGGACTGCCAGGAATTTATAAACTAGCACTAGGGTGTCTGCACACGTAACTCAGCAGAAGTGTAATAGGAATCCCATTAAATATCTGCCATGGACATGCAACCAGACAGACTTTAATAAGAATGGGTTTATGAACTTTAAGATAGAGGAAGCAACGATGTTTAGCTACAAGAACACGGACATTATGGTAGAGGTGCTGCTCAGACAGTACTCTCTATTTTGAGCTGGACTACTTCCAGTGAAAACATCATAATTTTACTCACTTCAGCATCAGGCCTCAATGACCTCAGATAACTCTTTAGATCCCCGCGAGTCATCAGCTCCATGATTACCAATGTAGGCTGCCCCTGTGACACAACACCCAAAAGGCGCACCTGAGAAACAGAATTTGGACGGACAAACATTTAGAGAACTTCTTTTAATAAACGAAACAGTCCTGCATATCACAACACAATACTAGAGAAACGTGATCAGAAAAACTCACTGTTCATAATAAGTACAACAATTTCAGATATTCTGATAAAAATTGCTAAACAAATAAAAAAAAAACTTTAAAATTATCATGGTTAAAATGGTTCTATCGATACTATTTTCATTCAATCCTTTATAAAAGGGTAAGAAGGATGGCATGGTGGCACACAGCTGCCTCACAATGCCTGGTTCTCCAGTTCAGTTCTCGTCTCAAGTGCCTTCTACGTGGGGTTCGCAAGTCCTGTCTGTCTACATGTACATTCTGCTGGGTGTTCTGGTTTCCTCCTACTTTCCCCCAAATAGAAGCTAAAAGAAATCTGGGGATTCTCTAAACTGCCAAAAGGTGTGCAAGCAATCAAACAATTGTTTGAGTATTAAGTGTGGATATTCTAAGACTGCAATGTTTTCTGGGATTATTTTCTCTGCTTTGCTGCCTCTATGTGCCAAGATTCTGTTGGCTCTCCCTTGACCCTGAATCCAGACATAGCAGGTGTCATGGAATGAAGTTATGAAATAAATTAATGACTGAATAACACATTAAGAGCCATTAGACAGCAATTTGTCTTTCACTGCCACCTCAAGAGTATACACCTGACAATATCAACTGATCAGAGTACCAAAGAATAGAAAAAGCAGACGTGGAAATTATACCAAAGTATGAAGGGCATCCATAACTCATTGACCTCTCACTACCTTTCAAACTACATACAGACCATAGCTCAACAGCTCATATTTGCACTTTATGCTTCCGTGTTTTAACCCTCTAGCCCAACACAGTTTATTCACATTCTAAGATGTAGCAAATATATAAAATCACTTTTCTAGAAGCTACAACCTAGGCAACTAGTGATGTATGCAGGAATTAATCACAAAGAACAATGTCACTTGTCATACCATTCCTCCTCACTTTGTCATTTAAGTAATGTCCCAACAAATTGTCTAAACTGCCAAATACTGAAAACATCTGACACAGAAATGCATGCATTCTCCTAAACAAAGTGGAATCATGTGTAAACAAATCAAGAATAGAATTGTGCGACACAAACGTCTTGCATCACGGAGTATCTGTAAAAGTAATTTGTATACATATAACCACAACAGACCAGATGGTAAGATGGTTTACTATTTAGTGCATTCATCTGAAAATTATACAGAATTTTCTCAAAATACGTTTGAACAATGAAACGATCAAATTACTATAATTTAAGTGATTGTTCTTTCATTTGAACAACTGTAAATCAAGATTTGTGTAAAACAGCTGACTATACCTGCTTGAAAACATCTTTTGAATGTCTTAACGAGTTTCATAAGCAACCAAATGGACTAACATTGCTAAACATACATTTTCCAGTAGATAAAGCAAATAGCTGTGTAACATCAATGACTACTTGGTAATATTAAAGCACTTGGCAATGATGGGAAATTATAAAATATATTTAATTACTTTTGTTACCTTCTAAAATATTTTTGATAAGTTAAACCAAGTTTCTTATGAAAGTAAATCACTTGATAAATCATTTAAAAATTACAAATGGTCATATTAATTAATTTGCACACATAATTTATAAGTTAGAATTTTGCTACACTTAACTTTAATACATCTAAGATGGAGATTCCATCATTCAACCCTGGGAACTGTGTGGAATTTTAAATGCCACAGCAGTTCCCTATATTCAAACACTGTTTCCCAAGGGTATCCTCTATAGTTTAGAAAACTCTTCAATATAACAAAAAATACATATCTACACTTTTCTGCAAGTCTGCTAACACTTTTATAGTGTTTTCATTTTACGTTTGTATATTCTTTGATGAAACGGTTTTTCCTATATAATAAGCTTCACAAGAGAGGCAACTAGCTACATGTATTACTTGTTTTGAGTTGCAATCAAACTTTCGTTACTTGGAATGGTTCCTGGGCACCCACTTACAACAATATATGCACCCTCATTTATACATTTACAGCAGTTACAATGATCACATTTCCTCATATATCCATGTATTTATTTTTTTCTGTAGCAACCAGCACTCTATACAATTTGTTTTATATTTCTGTATCTGCAGTATATAAAAGTTGGACTGTCCTTCATTTTTTTATTTTACCATCACATACTACTTTCTAGTTCTCACTATCCCTTTAACTTTACCAGAATCGGACATATATGGTATTATCATTACCTTTGTCATATAGCTATTTTCATGTTAAATTCTTTTGTATATATACCATCAAGAATACATTTAAATAAAGTTATTTGTGTTTAGACTTCATGGGATCTTTGTAATAGTTTTCAACAGGGTAATAGCTTGCCTTGAGCATCTTAAATAAAAACTTTAATTTTTAAATTTTATTTTATCGGATATTAACCATGACACATGCATACATTCCATTTGTCCCTTAACCACACTTAACTTCTTGTCTAACAGGGAAGCAGCTGCCATAATGCAAACATGTTTTGGAGAAGGTTGGTTCCCTGACAACTGGTGATTTAAAACATCTGCTTTCATGATCTTAATATATACTGACATCTAAAGGCTAGCCACTCAGTGGTATAAACATTAGATCCAAGTGATATGGTCACACTGACCAATGTCGACGTGACACCTTAACTAAACAATCAATGCTGCTGTCAGCAATTGTGTGTATGAATCTGAAAAACTGTGTAAATGTCAAGATGTATTTTATAAATTTCACCTTCTCCTTAACTTCACCCTAACAAAAAATACAAAAATGTCATCAAAAAATTTTGCACATGTGTAAATATTCCTTAAATGTAGAAACAACTTGTACCTTTCCCAATACAATAACTTAATATTTGCAAATACGGAGAGTGAAGCAGTGCCCATTGCCACTCCAGAAAGTTGACTATAATAACCGCCCTTCAAAATGGATGGAACTCATTTTCAAAATAATTGCTATGAAATCACATAAAAGTTTAAGTTCAACATTTGAAATGGTGTGTGTGTGTTAACAGATTCAGTAAACCACTCTAAGTCTGTTAAATGGGGAATAAATGTAAACAAATCAATAACATCACTAGTAAGAAATGTTAAGTGTTCTGCAAAGTCGGTATCTATAAAGTATTAGTTCTCATTTTCAAATAATTTCTTTTGCCATTCTATTTACACGTTTGGCCAATGTTTCTATCTTTGAGCCAGAGGTCACCGCAACGGATTGTAATGGAGGGTTCTCATAATCCTTGAGTGCCTTAGGTACTCCAGAAAGAGCTTGTATGACTGAACTTTTTATCTGGAGAAGATAAATCTTGGCTGGGAATACAACTCCTTCTATTAAAAGAACTAAGAACGTATAGTCAGTTTTGGAATATACTACATTTATTTTCTGACAACTATTCACAAACATGTGTGTCCATCAACATGTTTAGGATTTTGCATGAACAATCTACTGCATCCAGTAAGACATCTCCCATTCCTTGTCAGTCTTCTCAATATATAATGAACAAGCACTTGAAGTATCATACAACAATTTCTTCTCCACCTCTGTAAAATTTGAAAAATAATGTCCTCTCCCCTCTGAAAAGAACTCTAACTTCAGTTTCACATAGTTGTTCAAAAACTGAAAATGTCAAGTGAAATGGGAGTTGTAAGTACTCCTCTTAATTTTTCACAAGGTTGACTTTGATTAAAATCCATTCCTTGATATACAATAGACAAATTCAACACAATACTATTTATTTTACCTACTGGAAAACAAACACACTTATTTAATATGTTAGTTTGGTTGGCTAAGACAGTCAACAAATGTTTTCAAGAGAGTATGACTGGTTGTTTTACAGTTTTGTTCTCTTGCATTTCGTCTCACCTTGGGCTTCAGCTGCTCATCAAATGCACTGTAGCAGAGCAAGTAGTGTTGCAAGATGTCAGAGTTTATCCTTACCTGGACAACATGCTGCTGTTGGCACCCAATATATTTAATATTTCTGTCTCAACTGAGTACTTGCTTTTTTCATTCAGGTCCATAGCTATAACTGGGGAATACCATGAAGTTCCAGCTGATGTCTATGCAGTCCACTGCATTCAGGGGATGCAAGGTAAACACTCAAGATTGTCAAACATTTCTTCCAACAGACAGAATACTCTTTGTTCAGTCAAATACGTTTCACGATTCTCCAACGCCAAACTGTTTCTGTTGCTCACTGTCTCAGGGTACTTGGGCTAATGCCCGCATTCATTTGTGCTGCCTAATGCTCGCTGTCATATGATGGGGTTGTAGTGACCCCCACAGATCAATGCAATCAGTTGTTAGATCCCTTGGATTACCTAGTCAAAATTTCATGGACATGCAAGGATTACATCATGTGGTAGATTAAAGAGTCTAATCTGGATTGTCCAGTCAAAACTTCCTGGAAGTGCCAAGATTACGGCACGTCACAGACTAACAAGTCCAACCTGTCTGTGGGTAGACTCTTTCATGGACACCTCTTGCTGAAGAGTGAGGGAGTATTTTCAGGATCAGGCAATCCAGGAGAAATGGTCAGAGACAAATGCCTTGATGCAAAGAAATGAGTGTAGTCCTTTTCCCTATGTAGGCATTGCAAGATTCCCTCCCCCATAGTGACTTTGTCCTCCATACCAACAAAGTGGTTGTGGTATGGTACACCTCAACACAGAGGAGAGGGGAATCAACTCCTACTTCATATATTTGGAGACCATAAGAATTTGGGAATGGGTCTTTGCAACCAGTTACATCTAATTGCAAATCACATTTCAAGATAAGCCAACTCTCCAGCGGACAGACTCAGCCATTACTTGCCAATTCCTAGTGAGTGGGTCCTTCAAGTCAACTGTAGCCAGAACTTGTTCCAGCAGTGTTGGAAGCCTTCCTCCTTTCTCTATGCATCCCCAAAACAGTACCAAATGCAGCAACTTCTCTTCCCTTATTTCTGTCTTCAGAGTACTTACCAACAATGCAGTCATCCATAAGTAACCCTAAACCTCCTTTACAATCTTCCTTCATTTCCCCTTATTATCAGATTTCTGGAGAAGGCCAAGATGCACAAGTTCAAGGTTAACCCGATAGATCCTTTTTGGCCTCAGCAATCTGCTTCACCTTGCTATGGCTTCAACTTCCTGGACAGGCCTCTTTGAAGCCATCCAGGAGACTTCTATCACACCTGTCTAATGAGCCTCACCCAGGCTTTCATTTCCTCTGCAGAACTGCATGTTTTTTCCACTTCCAGTGATGTCTAGAGACTCTTCTTGCCTTGAAAGGGTAATCCATATTCTAACCTGTGCTCCAAGCCCAAACATCAACAAGACATTTAAAAGTAATTAGAATATTTTTCCATCTGTGTAATGTGTTATGGCTTCCATCCTTTCACTATGCTCAAAGTATTTTAGAATACCAGTCACAATATTGTTATTCTGATTTCATCTACTCCATAGTTACAGTGTGCTTGTTTGCTATTTTCAGCTTTCATTAGGGTATCACTTCCATCTCTTTACTGTTGGCCATAAAAGTGTGCAAGATACTTCTGAAAGGCAAATTTCTTTTCTATCCACTAATCGAGGATCCTTTCCCCCTTAGGATCTTTAATTTGTGATAGAAAATGTAACTCATCCAGCATTTGAACTTTCTGGGACTGCATTCCTAATGCATCTTTGGATGACGTTTGTGAAGTGCCTATCATCAGTGAACTCTTTTGAAAGATGCTCCAAGCTGGATGTGACCTCTAGAGCCTGATCTTCCTTTAATGACACCATTACAATGCAGGTCATCCTTTCACGAGAATCTACCCAAGAGTTTAGCTTGGGCTTGGTCCTGTTGCTGATGAGGGTGAAAATCCAGACCCAAATCCTCCAATGTCAGTGGGGAAACAATCTGGGGCCACATGCGCTGCACTGATAGTAATGCCTGCCACATTTTACTGTAATGAAGTGCAGAGATGGACAGACCATAGTCCTAACTGATTTAACACCATGGTCCAGGGGGTCCTAACTTGGGGGTCAGAAGCCATTCGTGAAATACTGGTTTGTGCTGGGTATAGACCGTATCTAGAAACAGCAAGCTCTAACAGGTGTTAGAACCAAGTTTATGCTTCTTAGGGGGGGGTACCACAGGATAAAGCTCCAAAACAGCACATTTCCTAATGTCCTAAGATGATGCTGGGAGAAGCCCTACCAGACTCTAGGACGGTGGCACCCTTCAGCTATGCCATCTCAAGACAACTAGCCCAGGGGGGAATGGAAGGCTGCCTCAATCTCTTACTACCCAGAGTAGCATATCTCTCCAAAGTATACAAGCTTAAGACACTTAGCATTTTATTTAATGTAAGAATTTTTGTTCCACACTATCATTTACAGAATTTTTTGCTGTCTTCCCTCTCCTCTGTGGCCAAAATTACTGCTAGCAACAAGGTTACAAAGAAAACCTTACAGTTCTATAAATGATATGCCATCTACACAAATGTTTCACTAAATGCACACTAAAGCACTAACTGTTAACAGGAAAACATGTCAAGCACCCAATTTTCCAATAGAAGGTCACACACAAACAATCCAACAAAATAAATGCAACCACAGCTAATAAATTCTCCACATAACAGACCCTCCCAAAAAGTGGTGCCAGAACAAAGGAGGAGGAGATGGTAGTGAGGGCTAGCAACAAATCCGTTTGAAAAGTGAATAAAAGAAATGTAATGCTCTAATGGAAGATCTAACAGTGCAACAATGAGGTCACTGAGCTGCTGGTAAAAATAAAAATAAATAAATAAAATAAAGTAAAATAAATTACAGGGGGAAAAAACACAAGTTGGCAGCCCAGAGCTGCCTGCCCATTATATCAAGACAAAAGCAACACAACAGAGAAGGGTACTGAGAACAAAGTACTTTGGGTAAAAATGAGAAGGGCCAGATATACTGTGAAAGTTTCTCTTGCTGGGCTAAGTACTGTTGATCTTATTTCTGCTCATAACGAGGAGAGAAATCCAATCCCAGATGTATAACATCCTTGGAAGCAAGTCAACATTTATTTATTAACCCTGCAAGACCCAGCCTAGGCACCAGTAACATCTCTGGGAGCTTTAGTCAAGTTAAACCACAAAATCACAGTCACACACAATGTGCAGAGAATCTCTAAGAAGGAAACCGGAGTCTCCAGAAAGTAATCTGCTTGCAACTAACTGCTTGTTAATATGAGAACAAGGTAAGTGGTGTGGCAATCATTTTTACATAACCACAAGATTGTTTTACACACTCATATACACAGTATGAAAATGTGCCGCTGAAGTTTTTTTTTAGAAAATTCTAAAAGGACTGAATGTACAATTAAATACCTACAGTTCATAATAGTGAAACATCAGCATAAAGAACTAACAATACTTACAAAAAACACCCAAACTTCACATTAAAACATTGGCAAAAATACAGTGTATTGCAATGACCAATTTACAGTAAAAATAAAAAAAATAAAATAACCCCCCCCCCCCCCCCCAAGACAACTTAATAATATGCATTAATGTATTTTCAAAAAAGACAGTCTGCTGTTATGATCAATTTGCGGTCAAAATAAAAAAAAAAAACTAAAATAATATAAAACAACCCCCAAAGAGCCCATGGTTTGCCTGAATAATGTTAGTGTTAAGGAAAGGGTTTTTCTAAGGTAAAGTGCAGGGTTAGGATAAGCATGCATTACTAAGGTGGTGCAATAAAGGACACACACCCACGTGTACATATAAGTGGGTGTGTGTTTCTCATTTCTGGGAAGTAAAACATAGCCTAAAGAACCATAAGACCTACTCATGACTAAGACATTTTCTCTGAATCTCAGTGAAATGTCACTTTGCTTCTTCCAGGTCGCAGAACTCACAAACTTTTACATAAAGAAAAAAATGATAACATTACATATAATGTCTGAGAGCAAAGACTGCCATTCCCCACCCCTTCCTTCTTACCACATGATGGCAATTGAACTCCTTCATGACTGACGCCTCATTCAAGAATTCAATTCGTTCTCTCATACTTGCTGACTCATTGACTGTCTTGATCGCCACTCTGGTTTCTGGTTCATCCTTCACCACACCCTTCGCAATTCCTTCATACACCATTCCGAAAGATCCTTGTCCCAGCTCTCGGCACATTGTGATCTTCTCCCTTGGAACCTCCCACTCATCAGGAACATACACTGACGGAAAAAAAATATATGAGCCAAACTTTTCCTTGTTTTTCACTAAGTAACAATAAAAATAGCTACTGCCTCATGGTATTGACATTCACTAGTATATGCTACATGTTTACTACTGCAAGGACATATGTTCTTCTGAATGTGTACTGGAGGAGGTCATTTTCTTTGGGGTACAAATGTTACTCACCTCTACTATTCTGTGGGTAGTTACTTTGTCTTGCTGATGCTTAGCAGGGAATGAGGATGTGGTATAATGAAATCAGAACCTTTATTCTTGCTTTTATTACCACTGGCTATGAAGCATATAGTGCTGTGTTACTACTGGTGTCCCCAGTTGATGATTCTGCCCCCCCTCCCGAAAAACCATAGAAATATCCTACTGAAGACCCAGCTATGGACATCAACAGATCACGGTTTACTTTCACTGCTACCCCTTAAAAGCAAGTGTTGATGTCTTACTAGGCAACTGTTTGTGAATACCAGAAAATCATTGTTCACATCTACTACAGTTTCTTCCATTTACTCACACTCAACAACGATGGGAAGTCAAGACAGCTGCAAAAATCATCTTTTCTATATGAAAGAGGATAAAACTCTCCTTGGGGTGGGGGATACCAATGATTCTGCTGCAGAAAAATACCAAGTAAGGTAAAACTTAGTAAGATGCTATTTTATTTATGACATATTTAAAAACAACCCCTCAAGAAAAGCTAGCAAGTACGACCGGTACACGGCACAACCAACCAACCTTTGACAAAACAAAATATGAAGGAAGAGAAGGAATAAAACATATTGCCTCTGAGTGCTGGCATTTTGTTTTATTTAAAAACAAAACACGCACCTGATTATTAGTTAACTACCATTTTCCCAGGTCCTCCTAACCATACAATGGAAGAAAGAAAACTATTCTCTTGCGAGCAATACTTTATGTTCTTAAATAATCTCTTTCCTCTTTTACTGTGGTCTGAATGCAGTCTGATGTACATTCCTTAATTAGAATACATTTCTTTCTTCTTGTCATTAACTAAATACTTGATGGTAATATGGCTGGAGTATCTTGTTCAACTCAGTTTTCTTACTTTTTTAACTCATTAATGCCTATGAGGTGTGGAATGCCACACCTCTAGCAGTCTACAGATACCTTGCATTCCAGAGCAATTTCTTAAAAATAAACTTAAAAAGGACAAAATAAACAAATGCAAAACATTTTGTTGACAAGTTTTTAAAGCCATACAAACAGCAATGTTATCAGTGAGTAATGATAATAGCCAGTGCATTCATAGTCTTTTCCATAAAAACTGTAATTTATTATAATGCACACAAACCCCAAATTATATTTTTGTTACACTTTCACAAATTTTCATGTCATGGAAACTATACTACCTAGACATATACTGGTAGAACATTTTTGTTAACCAGACATAATATTTCACATGGCAACACGAAATTCCTCGAGTGCATGTTTACTGAGATATTTACAGAAATATGAAAACATATGCTTAATTGTATAACTAACAATATAAATAAAACTGAATATCAAAGACAGTTTTCTTCAACACCATCTATGTTTTTTATCTGTCTTGCAGCAGTTTTTAACTCACTTGACTTCTGAAATATTTTTAGTACAAATGGAAATAGTGTTTATTTTCATAATTATTAACAAACAGCAATATCTCGGGTATAATGTGATACAAATGGAATTTGACAATGAATCTTTCTGTCACCCACCATGGCATTTCACACCATATCCCACAACAACATGTAGGGCTCTCAGCTCTAAAAATCTGAACATAAATACAAACATATGAAAAAGGGAAACATTAATTGATTAATTTCTATTGGACAACATCCTAAATTAACTATCTTAGTGTGATTTTGTTAATAACTCTTTGCACTTTCTAATACTGCTATAAATTAGTTGAGAAGTGACTTGGTTAGAGAAGCCAGACCCAAAAAAAAGGTCTGGATGTTATAAGGAGCTATGGGTGTGAAGTGGGAGTATACAAAAATGGTGTTAAAGGCTTGAGTGAGATAATATAACAAAACACTAGACAGATATCATGGGAAACTTCACCACACAGGAAACCTCCAGTTCACACTTATCACTATAGTCAATACATTATGAACATTCGCAATGTTGTAAGTGATCCTGTCACCATACAGTTGTCTTTGTGCAGCAATTTTGACTTAAAAACTTACCTTTCTTTATTTTTTAATTAGTTCTTTTTTTAAGTAATGTGACATTCTCTTCCTTCATCCTAATACACATCCTTTAATTTTAAGAGGCTACTGTTAAGAAATATTTATGTGGTAAAGTGCCACTGGTTATTGCATTCAGCTGTTCAAAGAAGGACAAACTGTGTCAAGCTAGTCTGTCCTCAAGAGTCCAGCTGGCTATTCGCTGCTACCTCCTTCAGACTAGTGAGCCCTCCCTCCCCACAAAGGCTCTGGAGTCACACTCCCCAAATCATGCAAGCACCAACTGCTCCCTCTGTGGAAGAATACTATCTTAGTTCTGGGGATATAACTTGCTCCATTTCTTTACAGATTGTTTGTTTTTTCGGCTTTTCCCGGTTAGGGGTCACCACAGTGGAACTCCGGTCCGCTAATGATTGGCAGTCGCTTTTTATGGTGCTGAGTTGCCAGCCCGATGCCCAACCTACAGCGAAGGCACGCCCTTCACGCATGTCTTTCGGAGGCCACTCGACCGCATGGATTTCTTTACAGATTATGATCCATTATTCCTCCTGCATTCCGTTCCCGCAAACCTTTTATTAATGATTTTCTGCAACAGATTAATTCCCACTCCAAGTATTCACAGAAGGTTATTAAATTATCCTAACCTTCCCTCATAGTCCATACCATCTTTGCTATTATGGTCTTCTTCTGTATTTCCTGAAAAAAAATATTTCTTTTTTTAGTATACTATAGAAACACTCAGTATAACATATATGAGGCCTTACCATCATCTTAAACAGGGCAATGGGATGAATCCTCTGCCCCTGGAGATTATTCCTATCACGATGGACGCGGGTATCCTGTTGGCCTTAGTTGTAGCCTTTTCACTGCCCACCTCAAGGTCTGGCTACAGCTACCACCACTCACTGAAGTTTCTCCTGCTCTATAAATACCACTTTCAACCACCATCCATAGTCTATATTTTATTTTGTACTATGTCTAAGATGTAGTACCCTGTACTTAAATCTTAGAATCCATTGTTTGCACAGCAATCCAATCTCTAAAGGTTCCTTACATAACCTCTCAACTTCTTAGCACAGAAAATCTGGACAAAGCCAAAAAATGGTGTGGGGGAGGCAAAAAAGGAACAGAATTAGAAACAAAATTTCAACATTGCTCTTATAAACTTAGAAAGTAATAGGTTTTGCACTAGCATGAATTTTCTGAAGGATATGAATTCTGAAACTCTAATGTCTGCCATCATTTAGTGATGTCAGTCTTCAAGGATTTGCTAGAAACAGGGGATGAGGAACAGGCTAAAAATGTAAAGCAAGAATAAAAGCATTCTACCAAAATATGGGCTGTTGAAAGGTTCTCCCCTACCACTTCACCTTTAAACATAAACCCTACCTTGAAATGAAATGAAAACAGGTTGACTTTGTTTTCAATGGTGTCCAAAGTGTACATAATGAACAGGATCATTCCTTATGGCAGCATCATATATCAAGCCATTCTCCTTACTGTACCTGCAGTGGTACCTTCCAGCCATTCTTTCAGTCATCGCAGTTCCTTTTTCACTCCTAGCCCTTGAAGCTTTCTTAGCAACCTCATATGCCTTACTGAATCCAACTACTCATGCCCAGCAAGATCATATTCAGCAGCAACACGGTCACAGAACTGGATCAATGAGTGGCAAACTGCCATTGGCAACAAAAAATCATCCAATTTCTATTCAGCAGCTGTCTGCACCCAAGTGATCCTGCTTGCCTCTCCCTGAGAAATTTCTCCATTACCTTTCATATTACTGAGGTCAGACACGCTAGTCTACAATTCACAGGTATGCTTTTGCTGCTTCCTTCATAAAGGGGTGACATAAACCTGGTACATTGCAGGAGACAGAGGAACACTTGAAACACACCTTCAAATGGAGGAGAACACTAAAGGAAAGCAGGTAAACACTTGCTGCCTGTTTTATCTACTCTTAAAAAAAAAAAATCAAAGAAAAGCAGATGTTTTTCTTCAGAAGACCCTACCAGTAACAGTGACTCCACACTTGGCAGCTACATTTTTATGAGAGTTACTACTGGCGAACACCTCAAGGAATTTCATGGTATGGCTTGAAAGGAACCTTATATGTCATTAAAAGCAGGAAGTATTGACTGCTGATGATGATGATGACGACGACTCCTGATTCAGTCAAATTTTTGACAATCCAGTTCTCTAACAGTGGTAGAACATTAGATGAAGAGACAGGAACCAACAACTAACTTAATGCCATTCAATGAAAGAAATTAAATTTCAACAACATCCAGTGTGGTAGCAGTCCCATGACATGTTGGTTAGCAGACAGGACACCATGTAGCCTTTGTTGCATCCCCTACCACAAGGAGAGCAGTACTGGATGGGCTAGGAAGCCTCTACCTATAAGAAAAAGGAGCAAGAGACCCAGCAAGGAAAGGCATCTTTGTGACAGCTGAAGACTACACATCTGAGTGAGAGGGGTATACTACCTGGACTCAGAAATTTCCCACCTTGATACAGATTGGAAGGATGCTTAACGGGGGAACAATAACAATGATAGTATTTGCTACATGAAGAAAACAAAACTAAGTAGTTATTTTTAGATTTATTTATGTTGGTTCTTCCAGGTTAGTCGAATCCCTGTGAGTCCTTCCCATGAAAGGAAAGAATAGTCGAAGTCCTTGCAAAGACAGCAGGATTGTAAAAGGTGATAACAGTTCAAGGAGAACATATACAAAGGAATCTTCTACCTTTCTTACCAATTTACTGACCACATATTTAAGTTCAGAAAGTATTTCTAAACCCTTAATAATAATATTTATGTACATAGCAATGTTACTTTCCTAAGAAAAAAATAAAATGCCAGCAAATGCTGGTTCTGTTAATCATGAACGGAAGAGGACATTGAATGAGGTCTCCCAGAAAGCCTTCTGCAGACATAACTACAAGAACAATCAATCCATCCAATCTAGCAAATTATGAAAATTTGCTGCTGGATGAGCCTTCCATTTGATAAGATACTCAAATGGCAAATAAGATCTACCATCAATCTGAGACTACTTCAGAGATACCACACTCTAACTACAGTAAAAATACGAGTGATCCCTCAATTAACAAGACGGTATACAAACAGGGAATTCCCACTACAAAATAGCAATGTAGTCTGATATAAATGTCTGGCCACACCTACAAAGCAAGCACAAATTATTCCATGTAGTGGGATCAAAGGACATGTGGACTATTTGCTTGAGTCCTGACTTACTGCCCATAGTGGTCCACTACATTTAGCACATGTGCCCCAAGTACTGCCTTACCCTTCTCCACACTGCCTCCTCACACAGTCTCCTTACTTTCAAGGCATTTGGATTTGTGTTTCCAAATGTCTCATCCCATTTTTGTTAAAAACATCTTCCTCCAACTATGTGCCTGCTCTTTTCTGTGCATTTTTATTTCCTAGGTTTATGACTCTGCAGTTTACTAATTTCTTCTAGGCTGCCATAAAGTCATTCTGTCAATCTTTAACAAATCCCACTGAATTTATCCCACTGCAGCTTAAATGCTCATCTCATTTATAAGCTCTGATGCAACATTTCTAGCACAGCTGCAAATGAGCATTAAAATCAGTACTCCATCCACAACTTCAGTATGAAGATTTAAAACAGGCAGATTGTGATACTTAATGTAGCATTTCACTAAAAAACACATAGCGTAGGGTGTAATCTGTTTGTTGTAGCCCTCTGGATCCTGCTGGCCAGCCAATATTCTGCCTAGGCTACTCAGCTTATGTGTACTCAGATGTGAGTCTGTGTTAAATACCATAATAAAGAACAGACAATAACCATAGTGGTATACTGAAACAGATCAAAGAGGTCCAGATTGGTACAGATTACAAACTACTCCAAGGCCAGAGACCAGGTAATTAACTATAACAGCTAGATGGATATCAGGGCTATGGTGCAAAGCAATAATGAACATTAATCTGGGTTCACGCGATCTACAACTTTCAAGTGAGTGGGCTTCATTTAAATGGCCATTAACAAACTGTACCAAATTCAGACACAGTATGAGTAACTCATAATTCAACTACATACTATTATAATCATTAAAAACAAATCTATCCAAATTCTGTGGCATGATATGAATCCATGATAACCCATACCTGAAATATGCTGAAAATCATGCGTCTTATTGAACTAGGTAAATAATGCACTGTTTTTTGTTTTATTTTACAAATCAGGGGTAAAAATAAACAGCAAGTTATAAGCTGCTGAGGATAAGACTCATGGAACATGTAAAATTTTACTGAACAATCTTACATGTTCCACGAGTCTTATCCTCAGCAAGTTATAAGCTGCTGAGGATAAGACTCGTGGAACATGTAAAATTCTACTGAACAATCTTTCGGCGCATATTGTAAAAATAACTTCTGTATTGCAATACACTTCTACATAGTATAACTGGAAAATGTTCTATAAAATGGTCTGCTGAAACAGAGAAAGGAGCCAGAGCTTTGGAGCCCCTTTTGTATAGCCAACAACTACTTTGGTGCAAAATATACTGCTGCCTCCTGTCTTGCTCCATATTAATAGACTATTTGATGCTTTCTGAAGAAAGGAAGTTAACAGCAAAGGACTTCCAGGATATTGGTATGTGAAAGATTTACTTCATCAATGACAATGTTTTTCAGTTCCTTCTAGAAATGAGAAGTGATTTCCGTTGCCTGGTACCTCACCCACCTTCCTATCATAAAAAAATGAACTCTATTTCAGAGTTCAGCCCTTTCACTTTTTTCCATAACGCTGAGGAATTCTCGTCATGCCCATTTTTTTGTGCATTATGCATTTTAGTTCTTTCAGAATCATTTCTTCACTGTAGTACAGTGTTTACTTACACAGCACCTTTCTGTTCTATGTGTTCACAGAACCACCTTTGCTCCGATCTGCTTTTCACTGTATTCTTCCCCTCACAGTTCAGATGACCATTATTTTACTCATGCTGGTCCTTATTTTGCAAGTCTTCTTTAACTTCTCCTTTATCTGGTACATTTCTTTGACTTGTTCCTGTCATTATTTACTGTACTCCGTGAATTTTATCATCAATATACTTCCTATCATCACTTTTCAGATCCATGTTTTTTACTTCTTCCCTTTATAATATTAATACAGATACTTTATAACAAATTCAACTGCTGTAAAGTCCTGCAAACCAAAACAGACCTGTCCAAAACCTATTACAAATACTGTGCGAGTCCCCCCCCCCAGCTATAGCTGCCTTACACTTAGGTATTCCCCACTGCATAATTTCAGAGTTGCTTTGTTAACATTCCCACACTTTGGGGAACTAATCAATAGAATTTAAATCAACATAAGACAGCACAGAGCTTACTGACTTGAGACATTAAAATTCGTAAAATTTAAGTGAAAATCTAACCTACAACATTACGATTACTACTTATTTTCTAAAGAAAAAACTTGAAGAGACTACTTCATGCATATAATAAACTATCACATAGTATCGCAAATAAATAAAATTATATAATTTGAAAACAAAACTGCTCATAACATTAGTTTTGGGATATCCCACTACAAACATGGCAATGCAATTCGATATGTTTATGGTCTGAATACTGGTTATGAACAAGGAAGCTTGCTTCAATATGCTAAAATTAATAAAAGAAAAGTACACTTTTGCAAGATACACATTTATTAGAGAAGCACATGCAAAAATCTAGACTTAAAGACTGTATAATTCTACAAAGTTCCCCTTTTAAAGAGGAAACTGGATTCACAATTTTATGGAGAAATAAAGCTACTATTTTAAAGTTGTACATTTGTATAGTTACACTAACAGAATATTTGCAAAGTTAACCAATATCAAAACACACTTATTACACTAGCTTGTGTGTACTGGGAACCAAGACTCAAACCTAAAGTTGCAAAAATATTCTGATATATTGCCTAATGATTTGAAGGGTATTCTTATTCTGGGATGTCACTAATTCTGTTTTTGATAAGAAAGACTACCACAAACAGAGACTCTGGCATATGAACCTCTACTAAAGTTCTTTCAAATTGGACAAGGCTAATCAACTTAAAAGATCTAGACAAATCTGCAGAAGCAGATTTTTTTTTTCTCGCCACTCATGTCTTTGGTACTCAAACATGTACTGACAGAATATGCATTTTAAATGATTTAAGTACAAAGAGTGATTCAGTTAAAGTGATGTCGAAGGGTCATTTGCATTTATCCCATGTTGCCTGTAATACAAGAGGTTTAAGGAATCACACAGTGGAAAGTCTAGCCTTGCTAGAATTTTCTTTTAGTTTTTACTGATTGGTTTGTCTGTGTGACTTTTTTACTCATGGTTTTAGTTTGTTGGTTGGGATATTTTGCAGAAACCCTAATGATTATGGACATCAGCTAGGTAAGACAACCCTGGGTTTCTAAGGGTTAGCCAACCATTCCACTTATACTGTGCTGATGATGCCGTAACAAGGCTGAAACATGCATGCAAGTTAACTGCTAATGGTATTTGGTTTTGCTGGCCTGAATTTGTCCATAAGTACACTTAAAAAGAAAAAAAAAAGTTACACACATTAAGAATTGCCATTTAGCTGAAACGCCTAATGTCCTTGAAGGATCGCTTGCATACATTCCATGTTGCTTATAATACAAGAGGGTTAAGGAATCACACAGTGGAAAGTCTAGCCTTGCTAGATTTTTCTTTTAATTTTTATCCTTTATATGAACAAAATGCAGACTAACCTGCAAAAGACTAATAAATATTAATAGATTTTCCTTTCATATGAAGAAATGTAAAAAAAAATAAGGATTTGGTAAGTAAAGAAAAGGGAATATTCAGAGAAATGGTAATCTCTAGCTTATATAATATATGCAAGTCTTTTTTTGACCATTCAGTCCACATGCTTCAAGACTTGCTCTAGCAGATCCCAACATTTCAAATGGTTACCCTTTGAGACTCTCTTAAACCACATCAATATGGTAAAATAAACCAGTTGGCACTGTAATAAACAAATAGCTAAATGTTGTTGTTCGTCTTTCAGCTTTTCCCAGTTAGGGGTCGCCACAGCAGAACTCCAGTCCGCTAATGATTGGCAGTGGATTTTTACGGTGTCGAGTTGCCAGCCTGATGCCCAACCTTCAAAGGAGGCACACTCATTCATGCACGCACCTACATGCACGTCTTTTAAACGTCACTCAACCGTGGGGAGGACATGCAGACTCCACACAGAAGGCGCTCCAGCCGAGAATCGAACGGGAGAACCTCTTGCTGTGAGGTGATAATGCTAACCGCTGCACCACCACAGTCTAAACAAATAACTAAATGAACGGATTAAAATGCAAGACAACTTAAATGTTGCTAACTTAAAACATTCAAAACGGAGGAACTATTTTTTTTTTTTTTTTTTAGTTTGATAAGGCCTTAAATAAAAAATTTCTGAACCTGCCAGGCTTCTCTGAACATATAAATGACTCACTAAACCTGGGCAAAATGGTTTATATTACCTACTTTGACCTTGGATACAATCCCACATTTTGGCATTATCACAACAAGTTAAACTAAAGGTGAAGCTCTACTTTATCAGCTGGATATCAAACTACCCAAGACAAAACGCAGTACACCAGTGCGGGAAGCACACTTTCTTCAAAAACAGTAGCTACTAGTGGCATCCTCTATGTATCGGTCCTAGGATCACTTCTCTTTGATATTTACTCCTCCTCTGATGTTATAGCTGACATTAAGAACTTATAGCTGACAAAGCTTCCGACTTACAAATTCTTCAGGAGGTACTAACCCACACCAGTAAGGGTGCCTGGACCACAGCCCAATACTAAATGCCAAAAAATGCAGCACTGCATCCTTAGACAAAACTAAACACTTATAAACATATGACATAAGTTTTGAAAGTTGATTCATTCATTTTGGATTTGGACACTTTCATTGGCAATGAACTATCCCCTTTGATTACCATTTATCCATTGTTGTTAGGAAATACTTTTCCCTTGCCAGAATAATCACCAGAGGTATTTCTTTTCAGATGTAAGGAAGTTATCATCCCTCTTTACTCCTACCTCATTAGGCCCACACTGCAGTATAACAGCCTCTTTGGTATGTACCTGCCTAAACATATCAGCCAGGTTGAAAGACTGCAGCATTTCCTCACTTATCTAATCAAGGACATGACTCCCTTGAGCTGCTCAAACTACCTTAAAGTAATCTCTCTCACTTTTTGGTTTCCTACAGACACTTAAGAGATTACCTTGGTCTCCCCTACAAAAGCCATGAAGGATCCAGTCTTATGCAACCTCCTGCACATCCGCATAACACGCAACACCCTCAAACCAGCTCAAGACCTCTTAACTTCCACCAAAATATAAACAGGAATTGCTGACGAGATAAATATCTCAGAGACTCTCTCTTTTATGGCACTGACTTCATTTAGATGTAAAGCAAAATACCTACCTGATCATCTAAGTGTAACATGGAAATGGATGGGCAACTGTAAATACATCCCATGTCTGACCCATCAAGCCTTCATTGAAAGGGGTCAAAACTAGGTATAAATTAGTCATGTCAATGGGTACCTATGATTTGGGATATTGTGGTTAGGCTGCTAATGACCCTCTGTATCAACAGCCTAGTACTGACCGATGAACCCATATCAACTTATTTTAAACCACAAAATAGCAATATCTCTAGATAAAGTTAAATTACATTTGCGAATGGTAGCTCCTAAGAGCCTACACAGACTAGCAAGTATGTCTAGATCCAATGAAGTAAAGCATATTAAGATTTCAGGAAGCAACAGAAATGTTATAGATACAGATTATATTTTAGTGGCAATTAAAAAGATATTATCACACCTATAAAAAAGAAAAGAAGATATAGATGAACATGGAAATATTAGAAATCTTTGAAAATCTATTGCTAATTTAGAAAAAAATGGACAAATAAAAAAAAAGGCAATTAAGCTATGTGTACAAATGAAATAGCTGTTGAGATTTACAAAATATTTCTGAAAATGTTGCTTTATTTTAAAAACTGCAAAATGAAAATATCATCTCACCTTCTTGGACATATACTTGACAATTCCTTTAATGGCCAATTTCATTACTAAATAAAGATCAACATTTATGTTTATCTTGTATAACACACTAAAACTAGTGTCAGCAACTCTAATAGATGAGGCCCAAACAGTATTTATTATTAAGAAGAAAACACAGGACAGCAGTAAAAGAATGTGAATATTAATCGCTTATGCAAATATTAATAAAAATTAATCGCTTATGCAAATATTAATAAAAATGAAATGGCAGAAGTTACTTTAGACATAAAAAAAAGCTTTTGATTTTATAAACCAAAAGCACTTATATACGGATTTGGAAGTATTTTGTTTTCAGATCATTGTATAATAAATTATATAATTGCTTAAAAGTCATCTTTAAAAGCAGGATGCAATTCTGAAGTGATATATGTAAAGGAACTAAAAGATGCTCCTTTTCACCTCACTTATTTGCTTTAAGCAATGCAACTATTGGCTAACTCTCCCATACAAAAAAGTGCAGAGTGGTTGTTATTCAAAATGTTACTTGCTGATGAAGTATTAACCTTAACCAAGGTTATTTTATTATTTGAATATGTAGATAACTCAGTAAAATATTCACAATGTTATGTAGATAACTCAGTAAAATATTCACAATGATTTCTACGCTAAAATTTAATGGGAGCAATGCAAATATTAAGAAATCAAAAGTAAAATCAATCTATATTAGATTTAAATACATATAACTGAGATTGCACAATATTAAACTACTTAGGAATTACATTACCTAAAAACCCAGAATACATTATTCAAGCTAATTATGAAAACATTATCAAAGATTTAAAAGATATAACTGTAAATTGGAATAAAATACATTTTATATTTGAAGAGAGGGTGAACCTAATCAAAATGATATTAATGCCTAAAGCATTATACAAAACTCAAAGCACATACTTAATGGTAAGCAAACGTCCTATCAAAGAATTAAGTAGGATGTTTACAACTTTCCTCTGGTATTCAAATAAACATAGACTTGACCTCAAACTTCATGTGATACACAGCATCTACATTCAAAGTAATAATTCATTGGCCAGATACAACTTACTCTGTTAAAATGGAAAGAAATGCATAATGGTTTATGCAATGACATTAACATAATTATCAAGTCAAAATGTGAAACATCTTCAAAGACTATTTTGAGATTATAAAAAAAAAAAAAAAAAAAAAAAAAACAAAAAAACCTTCAATGACTACTTTTTTATCCACTGTTGTCACGGACTTCTGGCATCCTATACTGCCCATCCTTGGCAACTCTATAAAGCTTTGATGGCCCCATGGAGTGATTACTGAACGCTTCCCTTTTCAGAAAGATGCTACACATGAGGGTCCTCCAATTCTCCATTTTTATGTTCTAAAAAGAACAAGCGGCAGCACACCACTGAAAGGGATGGGCCAGGAGAGAACCCATTATAATGAGACTTGCACCAGGTCAGTTAAGTCCTAACTCCAGAGAGCTCGACACAACCTTTTTGGGTTTTACATATTATTAGTAAGGCTGTATTCACAACTAGAAAGTAATAAAGGAAGTTGTATTCTCCTTTAAGTCTTCAGCCAGGAGCCAATCAGAAATAAGAAATCTTTAGAAAAAATCCAACAAAAAGGTATAAAGTATGAGCTGAACACTGGTGACTAGTACCAAATGAAAGTAAAGCAAAGAATTTCATTACTACAAGCACTTCAAGATGCCCAGCAATTATGTCTGGTGTAAAAAAGTTGGAATTCTGTGAAATTCTGCTATTGCACAAAACGGGTTAGAAAACAACAGATAGGAAGAATACACAGTTTACCTGCTAGTCCAATAACATAGATGCTTCACTACAGCTTCCAGATGCACTTCACAAATATGCAACAAAAAAAATAAATTCCTATTTTCACTTACTTTCTGCGGCACTGAAGTACTCCGGATTCACTGAGGCATACAATACTCCATTTCCAAGTCGGTCACTATTTCTGTTTAAGAGAAAACAAATATGTAATGAAATCAGACCATAAACTGCAACCATTTTACTGTGTGTATCTGCCACACTGAGAACTGTTTTTCTTGCATGCTTTTGTTCAGTTTAATGAAAGTCTCACACTGTAATGGTGTACCAAAAAGATGACATGGCAAAAAATAAAGAATCAACAGAAGACAAGCTAGAGACAAGGGAAACCACATTTTCATCAGGTATATGGCAAACACTCCAGTCAGTTTTGAAGGCATCACCAAACACTTGCCTATATGTACACAAACACAAGGATCATTATAAGATTAAATATTAGGAGTCTTTCACTTTCCATTTAAGAAGCAAGTATTATTCTCTGCTAGGTTACACTTCTAAATGTTTGCATGAAGCGCATTTAACTGGATAGTTCATTACATAGCTAATTAGAGGAGCATAAATGGTAATGTGTGGCAAACATACACAAGTTTGATAAAAATAAATATTAAAATTATTTAAAGCTCATTCACTTAGCATTGTACGTGCAAAAAGAAATGCAAATTCAAAACAAAAGCAATAAAGATAACTCAGTGGGAAGCAATATCAAAAGGGGAAGCAAAAAAAAAAAAACTGAAGGAACTAAACTTAGTTACAAAGAAGCCCTGAGCCTGTCAACTGATATAAACAAAAAGATTATTTGTGCATTTGCAACCTACTTAAAACAAAAATCAAGACGTGTGCATCAAGAACAGACAAGCTGACATGCAATAATGTAAAACAAACATAAAAAATGGAAATAGTGGGTACAACATGCAGAAAGAACAGTATCAAGCCCAGTACCACGGTTTTCACTTAAAAAGGGCATGTATTCCTGGCTTTGCAATGAAAATAAAACTGCAGTCAGTCATACAAGGTCTTGTGTGATGAGATTGGAAATGACATTCACCCACTTATCTCAATAATACTTCTGGCATACTCCTATTCCTAAGGTATACCTTCAACACCTTCAGGGGTTTTGTGCATCAGACTCCTTACTGAGGGCGACCTAAATACTACAAGTTAGCTCCGCACAGGCATTCATGTGTAACCAATTTACTACCTAACAGCACTGCACCTCAGCTTTACTACACATAGTGCTACTAAAATACAATACTAATTTTGTATGCAATTCCAGTAACCACTACCAAATCATTCCATCAGTAACTGTCTTACTGCATATAGCAAATACAGACAGTTCAGTGCACTACTCAGTGCAGCATATGAAACCAAGACATTTCTTCAGTTAACTGTGAAGAGATGAGCTTCTGTGATAAGAGAAAAACTCTTCTCAGGAAGGGGGGCTGAAAACTATTTCAGTGATAAAAAAAAATTTGGAAAATGACAACTTTACAAGGTTATGAAAGACAAAAGAGACAGAAGAGGTAGTAAGTATCTGGTTTAAAATGTTATGCTGCAGACAGCTGTACACCGTTATTAATACATGATATGTGGACGGATATAATGATATGAGTTTATGATTACAAAAATACACTGCTGGGGGGGGGTGAAGCCTAGATGGCCAACTGAAGGCAGCACTTTTTTGGAGCTCCACAAATTAGCCTAAAAAACAGGAAAATATCTATTTTTTTCAAACAAAAACTACTAAATATTGTTGAGCTACCTCTGAACTAACTTCACAGTACATTTTGAGTATTTTCATAGAGATTTCCCTGTCAAAACATACTGGAGACAAATCTTACTTTGTGAAAATGAGCAACTCAAAGAATACTCACTCAGAAATCACCCTGAAGAAAAAAATCCAATTGATGTCTTCTGCTCTACATGAACTATCTCTAAAAATGGATGGATTTAAAGATAATCTAGAAAATGTTAAGGAAAGTTGTCAAAAACAAACTGATGACTTAAGAGAAATACTACAGCAGCAGCAAACAAAAATCACAGACATTGAAGACATGGAAGGGAGACTCAAGGAGGAAGAAAATCAAACTGAAACTTTATTGCAGCACAACAACTGGCTTATTAATAAGGTGGATGACTTGGAGAACAAACATAAGAATTGTTGGGCTACCGGAGAGGTCTGACAGTGAGGATATAATTTTGTTTCTAAACTCTTGGCTACCTGAAATTTTAGATCTGAAAGGTGGTTTATTCAATGACATAGAGATGGCATACAGAGCTATAGGAAAACCTATTTCTTCTTCACCTTCTGCAGCACCGAGATCTAAGTAGTAAAATTTTTATCCTACACTGACAAAGAACTAGTCCTCAAAACAGCATGGAGAAAAAGTCCATTGAAATATAATCAAAATCAAATTAGATTTGACAATGATTATTCTACTAGAGTACTAGAAATGAGGAAAAAAGCATAGCCACTTGTGAAACTACTGAAGCAGAACAAAATAAAAGCTTAACTGGTTTACCCTGCAAAGATAAGAATTTTCTACTCAAATGAAATGAAAACTTTCAATAATTCATAGGAAGCCTTCACTTTCCTCAAGAATAATAATATAACTATCCCAAAAGAAATGGATGGTCTTCTTCCTCACTGAAAAGGTCTCCGGAAAAATAAATGCCTGGACTGATGTGAAAAAAAAAAAAAAAGACTGAATCCAAAAGCACAGCATCTATAATTACTCTCAAAGAATCTACCAAGATCTGAGACTTTTTAAAGGAAAAAAAATGTATGTACAATTATATTTATCTTTTAATATATTTACTATTGTTTGTTTCACTTCATGGTTTCCTTTTTGTTTTAAGGCACTATAAATCAGGTTATGTTTCCAGAAACATAGATGTCAAGCATATAAACAGTGTGAATTGTTTTCTCTCTTTCCTTTCTTTTCTTTATTTATTTAATAGGACAGGCTAACAAATATAAAGTTAATGTCACAGTCTTGCAATGAACTCTGATGTATTCACTATCTAACAGATTATTTTGTAGGGTAAAATGCTTGTTTAAGCTGCATTAGTAGCCGAGTAAACAGTTTGAAACATTGAAAAGTATTTATTAACCCAAGCTGTAATACAGAATTATGGTTGACCATGAACACGCACAAATACACAGTATTCATTGAATATAAATTAGTTGCTGTTAAACAAGTTACATTTCAAACATACAGCATTTTGAAAAGCAAACTGTTGACAAAAATCTCTCCTAGTGTAGCGCGGGCTTTTCAGAGAGTCAAGACACTTTGCAGTTGCTCGGGCTTTCTCTTTTAACTGAGCAACTGCGATATATAAGTTACTGCCAAACACCTCACACAATCATTTCATCAAAAGAGAAGAGGGGGGAGGAAGGGAAGAGGGAGAGAGGAGAAAAGAAAAGGGAAGCGAGAGTAGAGTGTTGAAAAATATTTGCATACCAGAGAGCTGCCCACATGTAATGGTTAATGTTGTTGTTTACAAGCGCATATCCCATACCGTAAGCCTTTATTTTGATGGACTTAGTTAAAGGAATCACAAGTGTAGCTGCTTGCTTGTTTTAAGCTTTCCATTGACCTGGAATCAATGTTTGTAACACAATAAATGAAGCATCGAGGAAACTCTTGTGATAGCACATTTGCACATATACACACACTTCCTCATCCTCTTAAAGAGACAGGCAGCCTCTAAAGTACACTGAGAGAGAACATGCTACTACTGAAACAAGCGTGGTTTTAACACAGTGAAATCACAAATCAAGGGATTTAACATTGAGATCATAAGGAACAAAGACTAATAAATGATTCAAAGCAAGTTCCTGTACTTAGTTTATAATTTAAAGCTGCATTCATTACTTACCTCCTTAAGACAGTAATACTAACTGTTATTTCAATATGTTATGTAGACAGAGTGGTAAATTAATGCTCATGAGGCAAGCATAAGGGATATGATCACATCTCTTAGAATAGGGAATTTAGATAAAGCTTATTATGATAAGGAGACAAAGGGGGTAGATTTTGAATACTACCCTCTCAGACAGGGACATTTTTAAAACAATAGGATTTATTTAGGCATGAATGTTCTGAAAATGTGGAGTCTTGGACTCAAATGTTTATCATTATTTGGTGTTTTCTTCCATCAGTTATTCACCGAAAAGTATAGGCTTTGGAAGAAGCAGTCAGATTTATGAAACGGAAAGCTGGACAGTCTGCATGATGAGTTCAGGAAATGGACTACCCTCTTTATCCTAATACAGTAGATTTTGCATCAACCAATGATATTTACTAAGTCTGTAGATTTAAAGTAATGAGGTGAGAGAGATGGAGGGGAAAGAAAAGGAGGAGAGGGGAGAAAGGGGGAAGAATAATGATACTATATAGAGTCAAGTCATATATACTAAACAAGCTAAATTAGAAAATAAGTATAAGTTATACTGAAAAGCGCATCAATAAAGTCATGATAAAGATGCACTGAAATGAATATAAAGAACACCTGAGTGGGAAGGGGAGAGAGGGGAAGAAAGACAGAGAAAGAAAAATGACATGTGAATAGTAAGCGAGAGGAAAAGAGTAGGAAAAAACTTCAAAGTCACTTAAACAGAGCTCTAAGAACATATTCTTTTCATCCCAAAGGTAGACAGACAAATAATTTAAAGTTGTTGTTTTGTTTATCCATTTGTTTAAAGAAATGTCTGTATATACTTATAAGACTATAATTAAAGAATAAAAAAAAAGTAAAATCTTTTGTAATTAATTATAAGAAAAAAATACACATGGGAAGACATTACGCTTGAATTACGGCATATATTAATTTATAATAACTTGATTCACATAAAAGTTAATCACCAAGGCACATATTAACCTACTAATGAGCTTTTTGTAACCTTTGACATCCTATATTAACAAATTAAAAGATACTCTAAACATGTATAACTCTATTAATTAATGAAATTAACCAGAAGTATTGAAATTTGTATGCTAACACTGGAAATGTTTTATTACTTAGTATTACAGAAATGCACTGAATGCTTACTTAAAATTTAATTTCTTATTTATCCTCCTCTTACTAAGAAAAGTATGGTTGTGTACACTTACCATAAATGTAGATGTTAGAGTGTATTCACTGTTGCAGTCATTACACTTGGGTTATCCTGCTGGCAGGCTACCCTCAGTCGGCCTGAATTCCAAAGTCTAGGTCTGGCGTCGGTTGCTGTCGCCTCTTCCTGGACGTCAGTGCGTCAGGGGTATAAAAGATGCGGCTGACTCCATTTTCTCCAGTTTTTTTTGCCCCAGATGTCAGGTGCCCCCAAAAGGGTAGGCTAAATAAATTATGCCAATAAACATCCATGCACCAAAAAGTACAGTTGTGTACCTACCATAAATGTAGATGTTCAAGTGTATTCACTGTTGCAGTCATTACTCTTGGGTTATCCTGCTGGCAGGCTACCCGCAGTCTGCCTGAATTCCAAAGTCTTGGTCCGGCGTCGGTTGCTGTCACCTCTACCCTGACGTCAGTGCGCCAGGGGTATAAAAGATGTAGCCGACGCCATTTTCTTCAGTTTTTCTTGCCCAAGATGTCAGGTGCCCCCAAAAGGGTAGGCTAAATAAATTATGCCAATAAACATGCATGCACTAAAGTAAACATTTCCTTCATCTACAAGCAAATACACCACATAGGTTGTATAGAATAGAGAAGTACAGATAAGACCCAGCAAAAGAAAAAGGGGGATGGTGGGAGGGTAACCTGGACTGCAACAGTGAATACACTCGAACATCTACATTTACGGTAGGTACACAACTGTACTATGTTCATCGTGTTTCAATGATGCCGTCATTACTCTTGGGTTGAATCCCAAAGCTGAGGATGGGTGGCTGGGCTAAATAGGATTAGGAGAGGCTATGAGGCCCTGCAGAACTGCAGTGGCAAAGCCTGCTCTGGATTTAGAGTAGAAAGGTATGTGGTAGTGCTTTGTAAAAGTGTGCACTGAACTCCAAGTTGCAGCCTCTAAGATGTCTTTGGTTGGTACTCCTCTGAGGAAGGCTGCTGAAGTGGCTGCTGCTCTGGTAGAATGTGGCCTAATGCCCTTCGGTACTGATTTGCCATGCTGTGAGTAGCAGAAACGAATGCAATGGTCTATCCATTTTGAAATAGTCTGTTTTGAGATAGCCTTTCCTTGTGATCCTGCAGCATATGCCACTAAAAGTTGCTCATTCTTTCTGAAAGCTTTAGTTCTGTCCAAGTAGAAGCGTAGACGTCTGCATATGTTCAAAGAATGTAGAAGTCTCTCACCCTTGTTCTGTGGGTTTGGATAAAAGGTAGGCAAGTGAATGGTTTGGTTAAGGGCCACACTGGACACCACCTTAGGCATAAATGTAGGGTTCGTCCTCAGAGAAACCCTGTCTGGATGGAAAATGATAAAAGGTTCCACAGCCATGAGTGCCTGTAACTCCGAGACTCGTCTTGCAGAGGTTATTGCTAAGAGCAGAGCCGTTTTCCAGAATAAGAATTTTATATCAGCTGTTGAGGCTGGCTCAAAAGGAGGCAGTGTGAGTTTTTCCAAGACATAATTTAGGTCCCATGCAGGTATTGGAGCTCTCCTTAGAGGTCTTATGTTTTTGGCCCCTCTGAGGTACTGCCTTATTAAAGGATGAGAAAAGATAGGTGGTTCCGTATTGTAATGGGCTGAAATGGCAGAGGCATGAATCTTAATTGATGAAAAGGATAGGCCTTTGTCCAGCATCTCAGTTAAGTATTGTAAAATCTGAGGAATATTTGGTACAAACGTGTCAGTTCTTGGTTCCAAGCACAGAATCTCTTCCATTTTTCTACATAAGATTTTCTGGTACTGGGCCTCCTGGCCTCCAAGATAACATCCATTACAGCTTTGGAGAGTGGAGTGTTCTGAATGGCTACATTATCCGCCATGCTGCCAGATTTAAGGTCCTGAGTTGCTGTGCAGGATCGGATTGTTTTGCTGGGTCAGTAAGTGAGAAGTATGAGGCAATGTCCAGGGTGGACCTTGAGACAAGTTCTTTAGGATTGGGTACCAGTGCTGGCGTGGCCAGTCTGGGGCAATCAGTATCATTTTTGGCTTCTCTTGTCTGACCTTTAGGAGTACCTTGGGGAGGAGAGGCAGTGGAGGAAAGGCATATACTGTTAGCTTTTCCAGCTGAAGGATAGGACATCCACTTTCCATGCTTGCTTGAGATAAATCCTTGTGCAAAATCTCTGTAGTTGGCAGTTGTGAGGGGAGCCAAATAGATCTATGTCTGGGCATCCCCATTTCCTTGTTATCATGCTGAAGACTTGTGGATCCAGTTTCCACTTGTGGGGATCCATGAGGTTTCTGCTTAGTTCGTCTACCAGAGTATTTATTTTTCCAGGCAGGATTTGTGCTTGCAGGTGAACTTGATAAGTCAATGTTGTGTCCCACAAAGTCATGACTTGTCTGCAGAGTGGGTAGGAATGTGTGCCTCCCTGCTTGTTTATGTACCACATGACTGCAGTATTGTCCGTCTTTATCAGTAGTTGTCCTGGATGAAGTATATCCTTGAAAGTTGTTAGGGCATTCTGAACAGCTAGCATCTCTTTTTGATTGATATGAAGATGCATCTGGCTTGCGGGCCATGTGCCCTGAATACATTTTCCTGCCATGTAGACCCCCCAGGCATAATCTGATGCATCCGTTGTTAGTGTCTGCCTGGCTGTGGGTAAAGTGAATGGCTGTCCTTTGTTGTGGTGACAGGCCTGTGCCCACCATCGAAACTCCTGTTGCAGGCAGGGAATGAGGGTAATTAATGTTTCCAGGCTGTGGCAATGTTGAGTCCAAACACTTTTTAGATACCATTGTAGTTTCCTCATATGCAGTCTGGCATATGGAATTAGCAGAATGCAGGATGCCATGAAGCCCAAAGCCTGCAGAATTTTTCTTGCAGATAACTGTGTCTTTGTTGCCAACATTTTGAAGTAAGAAGTCAGTTATCTTTGTTTGTCTGGCGTGAGATAAGCCATCTGGGCAGTTGTATTTAAGCTTGCACCCAGGAATATTATCTCTTGAGAGGGTACTAGTTTTGATTTCTTTTTGTTTACTGTGTACCCTAGGCAAATTAGTAATCTTTTTACAAACGCCAGATGCTTTAGTAGAATGTCTTTGTTCTCTGCTTGAATAAGGCAGTCGCCCAAGTAAGGATATATTTGAATTCCTCTTTGTCTGCAGAATGCAATTACTGGTGCCAGGCATTTTGTGAAGACCCTGGGCACAGTAGATAAGCCAAAGGGCAGTGCAGAGAATTGGTAGTACATTGAGCCAGCTATGAATCTGAGGTATCTTCTGCAAGATTGTCTGATTGGGACATGCAGGTATGCCTCTTTTAGGTCCAAAGTTACGAGCCAAGCCTTGTTGCCCAGCATGGGCAGTAGCTGCTGCAGAGTAAACATTCTGAATTTTGGAACGTCCAGAAATGTGTTTTGAATAGACAGGTCCAGTATTGGTCTCCAGGCTTTGTCCTTTCTGGGCACCAAGAAAAGTCTCAAGTAAAATCCTTGTCCCTGCTCTTGTTGTGGTACTTGCTGAATGGCCCTCATGTCCATGAGGGATGAAACGTGCTTTTGTGCCTCTGCCCATTGATTGTGTGGCAGGTCTGGCATACTTTTTGCCCTTGGCAGGGTGTGAAAGTGGAACCTGTAGCCCTGAGACACTAGACCCATTTGTCCTGGGTAATCATGTGCCAATTTGGTGAAAAAAGTGCTAGTTTCCCTCCTAATGGGGCTGCCAAAAGATAAGTGCTTGGTTCTGGCAGAGGAAAGTCATTGGGACTGTTTCCTGTATGGTTGTGATTTGTTTTCTCCACTTTTGGAGGTAGAAGCACCCCATTGTTTAGGCCTGTTTGAGCCGTGGGGCTGGGATCTGCCTCTGGGGTGTCTGTATCTGCCTCTTTGTGACCTGTCTGCCACTGGAAAGGACCAATTCTTTGCAGGCCAGTTCCTGCTAAATCTGGGTGGCTGTACCTGTAGGAGATCCTTAACTGTCTGCATGGATTTCGCTTTCTCCGCCATTTTCTTCAACACCTCTTCTGTCTTAACACCAAACAAGTATCATGCTGTAATGGAGCATCCAATAATTTTGCTTTAACATGATCAGGCAGCTTCTGTTCCTTTAACCAAGCATGCCTTCTAATGACAGAACCCGTAACAGCAGCCCTGCAAGAGGCCTCCAGTGAATCAAAACCACACTGCAAAGTATGCTTTCCCACTTGTTCAGCTGCATGCAATAAATCCTGCATTTCCTTGTTATCAGAACATTCAGAATTTGTCAACATTTTCTGTTTAAGCAGTGACATTAAATATTGCTGATATTTAAGCATATGAAACTGACAATTTAAAGCCCTTACAGCCAAGGTAGCAGAAGTGTAAACTTTTTTCCCCCATCTGCCCAGTGCCTTAGAATCCCTATCAGAGGGGACAGGGTTTTTTGCAGTGGAAGCCTTGATCCCTTTGGGACCCTGAGATATAGCTTCTGGGTCAGCAGCTGGGTTTTTATATAGAAATTTATGAGAGTCTGGAACCCTGGAGTATCTGTCTGGTTTAGCAGGTGCAGGGGGTAAAGAGTCAGGAGACAGGCCGGATTCTGAAAATACATCTACAATGTCTAGAGCAGGTGGAACAGCACAAGAGGTCCGTGCTGAGGTAGTAAAATAAAGTCTCTGAGCCTTTTCTTAGATTCTGAGTAATCTTGGCTCTCCCAGTGAAAAGGCTCCCTCATGGTATGCAGAGTTTCCCCAAAAGAATAATCCTCAGGAGGAGAGGCCGAAGGAACAGATTCTTCAGCATCAGAATCCTCATAGGGAGTAAAATAGTATCTCTGTTCAGAAGAGGAGTCAGAGGAAATTGAAACCTGATCAGAAGAGTCATATTCTGTCTCTTGCTTAGGCCTCTTATAAGGAGGGGGATGGGAACCCCTGATCAAAGTAATTAGGTCTTCGGCCATTTTAAGCATCTGTTTCTTAGGCATGGAAGTCTGTCCAAGTGAATGCTGTACTTGTTTCTTTGTCTTTAGAGCAGTTTTAGTCTTTGAAGCTGAGGTAGGCTTGACATATAATTGTGTAGGTCTGAAAACACCCTCAGAAGCAGATGCCTGCTCAGCAGCTCCAGACCCATCTGAGGGGATAGTTTCATAGAATCCAATACCTTGAGTATCCAGAGGCCTAGTCGGGCTCCACGTGGGAATCGGTAGCGGGCGTCAGGGGCTGCGAAAGCGCCTCACCGAGAACCGGTGACTGGCCTAGTGGGGGCCTCGTCGGTTTTGGACCTCGGATGCCTGTACTTTTCCTTGCACTTTTTATAAACTCCGGTCGTCGGCTATTCCGATGGCATTATATAATTAAACCTTTGGCCAAAGTAATGAAAGACAAAATCGTACAGACGCTTAATAGTGCGTTGGTTAAACCTAGCACAAAACCGACAGCTAGCAACGTCGTGTTCAGGGCCTAGGCAGGGAATACAGTAAGAATGAAAATCCTTATGAGGTATTTGCTTCCCACAAGAAATACAATTGGTAACTTTTTCTGACATCGGTCTGGAGCAAGAAAAAAGTTTCCCCAATGGGGTACTTAGCTTTAATGAAGACTTTGGATCTGAAATTCGATTCTGAAAATCTCAGGAGTCGGCCGACCGGCACTTGCAAACTGCTTTTGCTTCGGGCACTGAGCGGCAAGAAAGACTGAAGAAAATGGCGTCGGCTGCATCTTTTATAACCCTGGCGCACTGATGTCAGGGAAGAGGAGACAGCAACCGACGCCGGACCAAGAGTTTGGAATTCAGGCCGACTGCGGGTAGCCAGCCAGCAGGATAATCCAAGAGTAATGACTGCAACATTGAAACATGATGAACATTATATAATACCTTGAACTACAAGCAAATAAACCACATAGGTTGTATAGGTTAGAGAAGAGCAGATAAGTTGCAGCAAAGATATGGGGGATGGTGGGTGGGTAACCTGGACTGCAACAGTGAATACACTCGAACATCTACATTTACGGTAAGTGTACACAACTGTACTATGTTCTTCGTGTTTCACTGTTGCAGTCATTACACTTGGGTTGAAACCCAAAGAAAAGGTTGGAAAGGCTGGAGCTAAATAGCATTAGGAGCAGCTATGAGGCCCTGCAGAACTGCAGTGGCAAAGCCTGCCCTGGATTTAGAGTAGAGTGGTAAATGATAGTGCTTTGTAAAGGTGTGCACTGAACTCCAGGTAGCAGCCTCTAAAATGTCTTTGGTTGGTACTCCCCTGAGGAAGGCTGCTGAAATGGCTGCTGCTCTGGCTGAATGTGGCCTAATGCCCTTAGTTACTGGCTTGCCATGTTGTGAATAGCAGAAACGAATGCAGTGGCCTATCCACTTTGAAATAGTCTGCTTTGAGATAGCCTTTCCTTGTGATCCTGCAGCATATGCCACTAGTAGTTGCTCTGTCTTTCTGAAAGCTTTGGTTCTGTTCAAGTAGAAGCGTAGCTGTCTGTGTTTGTCCAAAGAATGCAGAATTCTCTCCCCCTTATTCTGTGGGTTTTGATAAAAAGTAGGCAGGTGAATAGTTTGGTTAAGGGCCACACTGGACACTACCTTAGTCATAAATGTCAGGTTTGTCCTCAGAGAAACCCAGTTTGGATAAAAAATGATAAAAGGTTCCACAGCCATGAGTGCCTGTAGCTCTGAGACTCATCTTGCAGAGGTTATTGCTAGGAGCAGAGTTGTTTTCCAAGATAAAAACTTTAAATCAGCTGTAAAGGCTGGCTCAAAAGGAGGCAGGGTGAGTTTTTCCAAAACATAATTGAGGTCCCATGCAGGTATTGGTGATCTCCTCGGAGGCCTTAAGTTTTTGGCTCCTCTGAGGTACTGCCTTAACAAGGGATGAGAAAAGATTGGTGGCTCTGTATTGTAATGAGCCGAAATGGCAGAGGCATGAATTTTAACTGATGAAAAGGATAGGCCTTTGTCCAGCATCTCAGTTAAGTATTGCAAAATCTGAGGAATATTTGGTACAGCTGTGTCAATTCCTTGTGCCTGGTCCCAAGCACAGAATCTCTTCCATTTTCCAGCATAAGATTTTCTGGTACTAGGCCTTCTGGCCTCCAAAATGACATCCATTACAGCATTAGTGAGAGGCGAGTTTTGAATCACTATGTTATCTGCCATGCTGCCAGATTTAAGGTCTTTAGTTGGCTGTGCAGGATCTGATTGTTTTGTTGGGATAGTAGATGAGGTATTTGAGGCAAGGTTCAAGCCGGGCATTGAGACAAGTTCCTTAGGATTGGGTACCAGTGCTGGCGGGGCAAGTCTGGGGCAATCAGTATCATCTTTGGCTTCTCTTGTCTGATCTTTAGGAGTACCTTGGGGAGGAGAGGCAGTGGAGGAAAGGCATATACTGTTAAGCTTTTCCAGCTGAAAGATAGGGCGTTCACATTCCAAGCTTGTCTGTGATAAGTCATTGTGCAGAATCTTTTTAGTTGGTAGTTGTGAGGAGAGGCAAATAGATCTATATCCGGGCATCCCCATTTCCTTGTTATCATGCTGAAGACTTGTGGATCCAATTTCCACTCGTGGGGATCCAAGAGGTTTCTGCTTAGTTCGTCTGCCAGAGTATTTATCTTTCCTGGCAGGAATTGTGCCTGCAGATGTACTTGGTAAGTCAATGTTGTGTCCCACAAAGTCATGGCTAGTCTGCAAAGGGATTAAGAATGAGTGCCTCCCTGCTTGTTTATATACCACATGACCGTGGTGTTGTCTGTCTGTATCAGTAGTTGTCCCGGATGAAGTAGGTCCTTGAAGGCTGTCAGGGCATCCTGAACAGCTAGTATCTCTTTTTGATTGATATGTAGATGCATTTGGTTTGCGGACCATGTGCCTTGAATACATCTTCCTGCCATGTGGGCCCCCCAGGCATAATCTGATGCATCGGTTGTTAGCGTCTGCCTGGCTGGGGATAAAGTGAATGGCTGTCCCTTGTTCTGGTGACAAGCCTTCGCCCACCAACAAAACTCCTGTTGCAGGCATGGAATGAGGGTAATTATTGTTTCTAGGCTGTGCCAATGTTAAGTCCAAACACTTTTTAGGTACCATTGAAGTTTCCTCATATGCAGTCTCGCATGTGGAATTAGTAGAATGCAGGATGCCACGAAGCCCAAAGCATGCAGAATTTTTCTTGCAGATAACTGGGCCTTTGTTGCCAACAGGTTGAAATAGGTAGTCAGTTGCCTTTGTTTATCTGGCGTGAGATAAGCCATCTGGGCAGTTGTATTTAAGCTTGCACTCAGGAATATTATCTCTTGAGAGGGTACTAGTTTTGATTTCTTCTTGTTGACTGTGTACCCTAGGCCTGTTAGAAATCTCTTTACAAACGCCAGAAGTTGTAGTAGAATGTCCTTGTTCTCTGCTTGAATGAGGCAGTAGTCCAAGTAAGGATATATTTGTATTCCTCTGTCTGCAGAATGCAATTACTGGTGCCAGGCACTTTGTGAAGACCCTGGGCACAGTAGATAAGCCAAAGGGCAGTGCAGAGAATTGGTAGTGCATTGAGCCAGCTTTGAATCTGAGGTATCTTCTGCATGTTTGTCTGATTGGGACATGCAGGTATGCCTCTTTTAGGTCTAAAGTCACAAGCCAAGCCTTCTTGCCCAGCATGGGCAGAAGCTGCTGTAGAGTCAACATTTTGAATTTTGGTATATCCAGAAATGTTTAGAATAGATAGGTCCAGTATTGGTTTCCAGGTCTTGTCCTTTCTTGGTACCAAAAACAGTCTTGAATAAATCCTTGTCCCTGCTCTTGCTCTGGTACTTGTTGAATGGCCCTCATGTCCATGAGTGATGAGACTTGCTTTTGTGTCTCTGCCCACTGATGTTTTGGCAGGTCTGGCCAACCGTTTGTCCTTGGCAGGGTACGGAAGTGAAACTTGTAGCCTTGTGACACTATGTCTAGGACCCATTTGTCCTGGGTTATTATGTGCCAGTTTTGACAAAAAAGTGCTAGTTTCCCCCCTAAAGGTGCTACCAGAAGATAAGTGCTTGGTGCAGGCAGGGGGAAGTCATTGGGACTGTTTCCTGTATGGCTGTGATTTGTCTTCTCCACTTTTGGAGGTAGAAGCACCCCATTGTTTAGACCTGTACGAACCTTGGGGCTGAGTTCTGCGTCTTGGGCATCTGTATCTGCCCCTTTGTGGTTTGACTGACACTGGAAAGGACAAATTCTTTGTAGGCCAGTGCCTGCTAAATCTTGGAGGCTGAACCTGTAAGAAATCCTTAACTGTTTGCATAGATTTAGCTTTGTCCTCCATTTTCTTTAACACCTCTTCTGCTTTAACACCAAACAAAGTATCAAGCTGTAATGGGGCATCTAATAATTTTGCTTTGACATGATCAGGCAGACTTTGTTCCTTTAACCAAGCATACCTCCTGATGACAGAACCCGTAACAGCGACTCTGCAGGAGGCCTCCAAAGAATCAAAACCACATTGCAAAGTATGCTTTCCAACTTGTTCAGCTGCATGCAATAAATCCTGCATTTCTTTGTTTTCTGCACATTCAGAATTTGTCAATATTTTCTGTTTAAGCAGTGACATAATATATTGCTGATATTTGAGCATATGAAACTGACAATTTAAAGCCCTTATACCCAAGGCAACGGAAGTGTAAATCTTTTTTCCCCATCTGCCCAATGCCCTAGAATCCCTGTCAGAGGGGGTAGGGTTTTTTTTACAGCGGAAGCCTTGAACCCTTTCGGACCCTGAGAGATAGTTTCTGGGTCAGCAGCAAGGTTTTTGAAAAGGAATTTATGAGAGTCAGGAACCCTGTAGTACCTGTCCGGCTTAACAGGAGCTGGAGGTAAGGAGTCAGGGGTCAGGCTGGACTCTGAAAATACATCAACAATGTCTAACATAGGTGGAATAGCTAGGGGTCTGTGTTGTGGTAGTAAAAGGAAGTATCTGAGACTTTTCTTAGATTCTGAAAAATCTTGGCTCTCCCAGTGGAAATGCTCCCTCATGGTATGCAAGGTTTCCCCAAAAGAGTAATCCTCAGAAGGAGAGGCTGAAGGGATAGATTCTTCAGCATCAGAATCCTCATAGAGGGGAAGAGAGTATTCCTGATCAGAAGAGGAATCAGATGAAATGGAAACCTGATCTGAAGATTCATATTCTGTCTCTTGCCTAGGCCTCTTATCAGGTGGGGGATGGGAACCCCTGATCAAAGTAATTAAGTCTTCGGCCATTTTGAGCATCTGTTTTTTGGGCATGGAGGCCTGTCCATGAGGCTGTTGTACTTGTTTCTTTGTCTTTAAGAGTGCTTTAGTCTTTGCCTTTGAAGCTGAAGTCATTTTAATGTATAATTGAGTTGGTCTGAAAACACCCTCAGAAGCCGATGCCTGCTCAGCGGCTCCAGACCCATCTGAGAGAATAGTCTCCAAAGGTCCAATACCTTGAGCTTCCAGCAGCCTAGGCGACTCCACGTGGGAGTCGGTAGTGGCCTGTGGGTCTAAAGTAGTGGGCGTCAGGGGCTGCAAAGGCGCCTCACTAAGAACCGGCGACTGGCTTAGAAGAAGCCTCATCATCGGTTTTGGACCTCGGATGCCTGTCCTTTTCTTTTTCTTTGCGTTTATTGTGAATTCCGGTAGTCGGACGGCTATCTGATATCGTATAATTAAATCTTCTGCCAAAACAGTGTAATGCAAAATCGTACCGACGCTTAATAGTGCTTTGGTTAAATCTAGCACAAAACCGACAACTAGCAATGTCGTGGTTAGGGCCTAGGCAAGGAATACAGTAAGAATGAAAGTCCTTATGAGGTATTTGCTTCCCACAAGAAATACAATTATTAACTTTTTCTGACATCGGCCTGGAGCAAGAAAAAAAGATTCCCCAACGGGGTACTTAGCTTTTAATGCAGACTTTGGATCTGAAATTCGAACACGAACATCTCTGGAGTCGGCTGACCGGCACTTGCGAACTGCTTATGCTTCAGGCACCAAGCGGCAAGAAAGACTGAAGAAAATGGCATTGGCTGCATCTTTTATACCCCTGGCGCACTGACGTCAGGGAAGAGGCGACAGCAATCGACGCCAGACCTAGACTTTGGAATTCAGGCCGACTGAGGGTAGCCTGCCAGCAGGATAACCCAAGTGTAATGACTGCAACAGTGAAACACTAAGAACATCCACTGATTTACATGCTTATTATATCGAGTTGTTATTTAAGACAAGTTAATATTTTATTAACCTTTTTTTTTTTGAGAAGAGACATTAGTTGAGTTAATTATAACTGATTTACAAGTAATTTAAAATTTATCTTATTACATAAATTCAACTGATCTCCAGTAATTAGTTATGGAGCCCAAAAGGAACTTTTATTGTTAAGATATGATGGACAATCTGATAAGATTACTTCTCATCTACTGGACTGGGAATGTACATCATTCCATGTATAATGGGGGAATTTTTGAATTGTTGGATTCTTTTACTATATGTAATTGTTCTTTTATTACTGTTTTTTATTTTTGCAGGTCTGAACTAAAATTTATAACGCATTCTTTAGTAAAAGGAACCAATCTGATACAAAAATAGAAGTGACAAGAAATCTGAAATAAAAGGTCAAAGACGTGCTATGGGTTTGACTAGACAAGTAAAATTTAAAATAAGAGAACCAAGTAAAAATTTATGGATCTAGCATTACTTTCTCTAAACATCAACAGCTTGAATAATCCTAAGAAGAGATCAAATTTGGTAAGATATCTAAAATTAAATAAAGCACAGGTGGTATTCCTACAAGAATCACATTTTAAAACCAATGATAAACACATATGGAATCCACATGAATATACGTTGGCTCATTCCTCATATAAAACAAAAACAAGACGAGCAATAATCTTATGGAAAAAGAAAGTTACCAATCCCCAGATGATTTACAAATATGAAGACAAAGATGGTCTTCTAGCACTTGTTATTCTAAACTTTAATAACAGGATCTGGACTTTGGTAAACCTATAAACTGCTAAGAAACATCTAGATTTAATTAGTAGAACATATAAAGGTAATCTAAAAATAGGAGGTGATTTTAATTGCATTTTAGATAATTCAGAGACTACCAACAAAAGAAATTTGTGTTTTAAGCCTTTGGCAAAACTACTTGCAGACTGGAGTGAAAGTCATAACCTAATCGATAAATTCAAAGAAGACACTTCATTACTATTTTCCCATCAAGATCACAGATTTAAACCCCACACAAGAATAGATAAAATATATGTATCGCAAGAACTAAATACAAAAATAAATACATTTCTAATAAACCCCTGTCCCTTATCAGATCACAATTCTGTTATCCTTAATATTCAAATAGACTTTAAAAAATAAATTATATAACTAGAATACCAGCTTATACTACAAAGTTAAAAGAATTTAAACTATACTGAAGAGATAAATATAGTAATGATATGGGATACAGTGAAAGCATACCTTATAATTCTTGCTTGGTTCAAAAACAAATCAAAGGAATCGGAGTCTGAATTAAATAATACACAAAAACAAGCTATAAAGATTAACAATACTTCATCAAATACATCTACTAATAGAAAAATGATAGACGAGTTAAACAAAAAATATAACAAAATTCTAACCCATAAAACAAACATAGCTTTAGAAAAACTAAAACTAAACTCTTGTTCTACATCACCAAGACATATGCATAATTTAACAGCTTGAATTAAAAGACAATCTAGACAACACATCCCTAATATCATTCACGAAGGAAGAAAAAATTAAATAGTCTCAGATATAAGTGAAATTCTCGAAGCCTTCAAACATCACTATGCAGAACACTATAGAAGCAACAAAACTCATACCAATTGTCCAAATGTAGAACTAAACTTTAACAATGTTAATAAAATTCCAGAAAAATTAAAGTTAGATATCCAAAAACAAATTACACAAAGAAGTCACAGATATTACCAAGAAAGTAAATGCAACAAAGTGCCAGGATTAGATGGTATTATAATTGAATTACATAAAATGTTTCCAACATCCATAATCTCAGCGTTATAGAAAACCTTATTAGAAATTTAATCACAAAGCATAATACCACCCTCATGGAGATATTCACTAATTACACCCATTATAAAAGATAAAGATCCCACACAATGTAAATCTTACAGACCAATATCTCTAAACAATGATTATAAAATTTTTATGTTCATCCTAGTTAATAGAATCAAAAAATCTCTGACCTACACCATAAATGAGGACCAAACAGGATTTATTTACAATAGACGCACACAAGATACCCTTCAAAGAGTATTATCCCTTCTAGACATACTAAACAGAGAAAAGAAGGAAACCTTAATAATAGCATTGGACATAGAAAAAGCTTTTGATTCACTAAATTGGGAATATTTACTTAAGATATTAGCACTTCATGAATTTCCTCAACCCTTTATTTCATTAATGAAAAACATATACAAAATTAATTTAGCATATGTTAAATTAGGACCATTTACTTCTGAACCTATAGCTCTAACAAAAGGAACAAAACAGAGTTGTCCCATGTCTCCTATGCTAGCGATTGAATTATTTGCCTCTTCAATTCGTTCCAATAGGAAAATAAAGGGTATTGACTTATATGGACAGTATGACTCCAAAATTATGTTATTTGCAGATGACATACGTCTTACACTATCCAACTCAAAAGAATCTATAAAAGAATTAGATGAATTAGTAGAAAAAGTATTTTTAATGTCTGGACTTTACTTCAATAAAGCAAAGTCTAATTTCCTAATACTGAACAAGAACAATGAATGTCTAATAGAAGGGAATCATATAATAGGCAAGCAGGTTTCAACCCTAAATCATCTAGGCATTGTTCTATGTAAAAATGTGGAAGAAACACTTGTTATGAATTATAACAACATCGTAAATACATGAAAAGTTATATAGCTAATTGGAATAAAATATATTTAACTTCTGAAGATAGATTACAAATAATAAAAATTATTACTACTGAAAATTTTATATATAGCTGAAACTATCTGTAAGATTCCAGGGAAACATATTCTAAAAGAAATAAATGCACTTTTATTAAAATTTCTTTGGTACCCTAATAAAAATGAGAGTAGCTCTGGAGTCGGCTGACCGGCACTTGCGAACTGCTTATGTTAGACCATGGGATAGAGTGGGAATTAATTTTCCAGAATTAGAGACTTACATAAAAGCTTCTATATTTAGAATTATTATAAATTGGATAAACCAAAATTATTCCTCTAACTGGAAAACTTTACACACCATTATTTATTTAAATGAAAATCCCCCAATAAAAAAAATATATGTTAGATAATCAAATTAATAAATCGTAGCATATCTTATGTATAGGAATTCAATATAACTTAACGAAGCCTACTAAACTAAATTTTAGAAATTACATTTGTAATATATTTAGGAAATTTGTTAATGCCAACACAGATATAAAAACTTGGTTGGACTTAACAATTCTTTTCAGTTCCATGAAAAACTTTCATAATAAGATGCACACAGATATGAACCAAATAACTTTACTTGCTGGCTACAATGGATTATCAATCAAAAAATAGCAGATCGCCAACAAATAACTACTACTTATGAAATCTCATCTGCAGATTGGCTAGTTCTCCAAAGTGTTTTGGCACATACACAAGATCAATGCAGAATAATAAACAATTCTTTTAAAATTAGACCTACATTTATAAAATATCTAGATGAAATTATATATGACAAAAATAATTGGAAAAACATAACTTCTAAATTATACACATTACTAATTAACTATAAAGTCTGCGTGGTGGTGCTGCGGTAGTGTTGTCGCCTCACAGTAAGACGTTGTCCTGTTCGATTCTCAGCTAGAGCATCTTCTGTGTGGAGACATGCGTGAATGGGCGTACCTTCATTGAAGGTTGTGCATCAGGGCCGGTAACTCGACACGTAAAAATCAACTGCCAATCATTAGCGGACTGGAGTTCCGCTGTGGCGACCCCTAACCGGAAAAAGCCGAAAGACACAACTAATTAACTATAAAATTAAATTTCAACAAAAATTTTGGGACTTTATTACCAAAGGGCATACATTAAATCTATCCATGGAAAATAAAACAAACCTACTACATTCTGTCAAATTAACATCTAATATACAACACTGGAGAATATTTACTTGGAGATTTCTGCATAAATCATTCTATACTCCCAATAAATTAGCCAAATTTGGCTCTTCCAATAATGTTACTTGTTGGAGATGTCTTTTAGTTTGCAAGGCAGATTGGATACACATATTTCATGATTGTATTCAACTTAAAAAGTACTGGGAAGAGATTGGTAATTTCCTACAAGCCTTATTCACAGACATATTTACTTTAACTAAATCTTTAATTTTTCTGAATATTAATGAAAGAACTGAAAATAACAAAAAAGACCTATACTTACTATGGACCATACTAGTGGTTGTTAGGAAATGCATCACTAGAAAGTGGAAATCTGAACCTTCATTTGAAGAATTTTTAAAGTTACTGAAAGAAACTTTAACAATGGAAGTCAAAGTAAAAGAACAAAGGATCACTCCTAAAATATGGTCTAACAACCCTTGGAAGAAGGTACTATCTCTTATTGAGACACTAAGAATAAACTCAGTCCCTACTTAAAGGAGAAATCAGTTGAAGAGGAACATTTGTTCAAGTGTCTTACAAGATTGATTAGATTGGTTCATTTCATAATCCATTTTTCAGACCAATGTAAATACTGTATATAGTTTTGTCTTGCTTATTTCATTATATAAACACCAATAAGTCATTTTTTACATTTTGAAGAAAACTAATAAAAATTTCTTGAGTAAAAAAAAATACACTGTTATAGTCAGACTTACTGAAACACGAGGAAATATTAACAGGAAGTGATATACAAATATGAGCAAGACAGAAATGGTAAACTCAGAGGGAATGGAAATGAGGACTACATACCTTACACAATGGATGATAAAGGAAGTATGGACTAAGGAAAGGATGGGGCTGAATAGGTTGGTATTAAAAGTGGGAATGGGGAAAGAAAAGGCATCCTGGCACATTTTTTGTAGTGTACAATGGAATTCTTTAAAAACTCTAGGTCAAACTCCAATATACCAATGTAGTCACTGACAGGAAAGACTGCAAAAATGCCATCTGCAAACAAAAGCAAAAAGAGTGAAAACATGACGAAACCTCCTTAAACACACACACCCACCAGAAGTACTGTGAACCTCCTGGATCACTTCCCAACATTTTATATCCACTCCAAAATTCCACCAAGCTTAAAGTACAAGAAAATTAATTTTATTAAGAGATGCCAATTCAGACCTGATACTGTTTCCTTTCAGTTACCAGGTATGGTCTCAACCACAGCACCCGTGTACACCAAACATTTCTGGGGGGGGGGGCAAAAAGAAGCATCTGCAGAGGGAGGAATGCAGGATTCAATTGGCTGTTCTTAATATATCTAGCTTCCTTGTTTGGTGCCCACAAAATTGCATTAAGGATCGCCAGTTACTAACTATATTCAAACAAGATATCTGTACCTTTAAGAAAGAACCCTAAATGAGAAGGCTGTAAAATTGCAATTGTTGAGTTTACTTGTACATGATGCAACTGCTACAAAGCAGTATTTGCACAATCCCAAGTTACTGGCAAAACTGAAGACACTGCATTAGGCCCTTTCAGACATCAGATACTATAGTAACTACTCACATATTTGTAATATATTACTTTAGAGCTGCTGTGCAGTCAATGTAAAATTTAAGTAGAACTACAAGAACTGCCCCCCCCCCCCCCAGAAGGGGGTAGAAAGAAGCCAGAATGCCAGCCAAATAAGTACTCAAGTCAGAATGCCCTGAAAGGACAACTACTTCTGGGGTTAAGGTCCCACCCACAACACCTGTAAATCCTGCACAGATGTCCTCCATAGATAAAAACCTGAACAAGCCTCTGAGGCAGCAATCCATAATAGAATATTTAGCTACACAGAGGGGCTTGTGGGGACTTATTCTCTTCACCTCTGCACCCTGGCATTATCTACAGGAATTGTTCTTCAACATACTAAGTCAAGGCTTCTGCATGAGTACAAAAGTAGAATTTGAGCTGAAAAATTAAAAAAAAAAACAGATTTCTGGTCAAATGCTGAAGGCATTCTCTGCAGTATATACCGAGAGGAAAGCCAATCCTGATACAAGCACTTTAAAAGGACTGCAATAAGACTGTTGAAGAGAAGGGAGAAAAAAAAGAGGTGGGTCGGCTAATGTCAGGCAGTGAACCCTAGTGCAAAATGCATTAATAGAAAAATAATTACTACCTGAAAAGTTGCCATGTCAATTTTTAAACTGAGTATCCCTGTAGGAAGAGGTAGAGACCATGGCTCAATGTTTCATACAGTTTGCACAATCAAATAACCTACCATCCAGCTTAGCAGATTTACTGCCTATGTAGTTTCCAATAGCTACATTAATGCCTTAGATAGCTCACATAAGGTAACATGGTCTAAGAAGAACAGAAACTGTGCTCACTGACATCAGTATTTGTCTTCCTTCAGGGTGTTGATCTGATTTTTATGGACTTATGAAATATAACTAAACTCTATTAAAAAATTCACAGTGAATGTAAAGCTCCAAGTCAAGCAGCACTAACATAAGTGCTGGGAAGTCTTTTGTGTAACTTGAGCACTAATCCAGGCATTCTCTAAAGTATTCAATTGTATTTATTACTGCTTGGTAGTAACTTGATTAAAGTGTAGCTATCATTCTAAGTCTTTTGGATTAAGCACTTGGGCTTCAGACCAGTTGTTTTACATTAGGAAGGTTTGTGGCATGCACTGTGGTGGCAGGTCAGGTAGCTTTCATCCTGCTAAGTTGGGAACTGCTGATTGAGAGCCCAGTGTCTGTTATTCTTAAAGTGCATTAGTTCTGGTTTAAGCACTTGGGCTTCAGGCCAGTTATTTTACATTAAGAAGGTTTGTGGTCTGCACTCTTGTGGGAGAAGAGGCTGGACTCTGCCCTTCTGAGCTGGGAATTTCTGGTTAAAGGTTAACAGTGCCTGAATATTTGAACTGTATCTTACTGAAATTGGTACACCTTGTTTGCTGTAGCATAGACTAGATCCAGGCCTGCTGAATTTAGCTTTGTTTATATGCTTGTTGTTTGTTTGTTTGTTATTTCCCTGGAACGCTAATTCCACCTAATATGCGGCTTCTCAGCACTTCTGTGGATCACTAGTGATATCTGCATTGCTTACTGTACTTTCCTTGTTTCACTTGAAAGAAAGTTACTGTTTGTCGTTTTTGCATTTAAGTTACCTGTAACACATTGCACTTACCTGGCACTTGCTCACTAAAGCAATTATATAAGTCAGCACTAAAAATTAAAAGCACTACACCCTCACTCCCCACTGGCCCTGGTTTTCAATTATTAAGGAATTCCCAATATTATTCTAGCATGTCCAAAGGTCAGTTGTCAATCTCCTCTCCGGTCCAGCTGGTGAATCTGGGAATCTTGAGGCAATGTTACAACTGCCTCATGTACACAGACAACCCTCTCCTCCTCCCAACAAATTCCAACACATGTGAGAGATGCAACCATATAGCCAAACTGGAGGCTAAGCTCTCTCAACTCAGTACTGGCATAACCAGTGAGGAGGAGAAGGAAACCACACTCACTACAATTCCAGTCTCACATAGACCTACCACGACAGCAAACCAAACACATAATCACACAAAAACATACTCGGAGGCTCTAAATAAAGATCTGCCGAAGCAGCAGAGACCTCCAAAGCAGACACCCAAGCAGCCGCTACCCCAAAACAAAACACGTGCAACACATATCTCACAAAGCCAGTGTGCCAAACAGTCACAGCCCTTAAGACTAAACAACACACCTGATACACTTGTAATAGGTGACTATCGTCAGGCACACTGACGTCCCGCTCACCAGGCTGAACAAGGAAAGGGTCACAGTGAGCAGCCTGTTGGGCGCTAGGATCCGCCACATAACACAAGCACTCAGGTCACTCCAAGGCAAGTACAAATATGACTCAGTCATTGTCCATGCTGGTGTGAATGACCTGAGACGTACCTCCCTGGACTACATGAAAAGAGACATAAAGGAGCACTCTGAGCATGTAGCCCAGGCCGGTATGACCCTGACCTTGAGTAGCATCTTACCCTCACCAAGAATGATGCCACAATATGAAGACAAGATGATCAATTTCAACAATTGGCTTAAGTACTGGTGTCATTCTAAGGGGATCCAATGCCTGTCAGCTTGGGATGATATGCTCGACAAGCCACGATGCTTCGCTAGGGACGGCTTGCACCTGTCACCCTGGGCTTCGGATATTGGCAAAGGCTCTTGCTACCCCCATAGTGCCTTTTTAGGCAAGGCTCAAAAGACAAACCCACCTCCATAGGTATCACAAGGGATAAGAAACTAAGAGTAATGCTACTCAACGCCAAAGTCTAAACCTCAAGATGCACTCGAAACTCTCCTTAGCATGGAGAGCATCGATATCTGTGCAGTAACAGAAACCTGGTTCAGGGCTCCTGAGAGCACCCCAGCACTACCAGGTTATACCTCATACCATGCTTTTCGCCCCAAAACGTGGACGAATCACAAAAGGAGGGGTATCGATATTCATCAAAGATACCCACATCTCCAGGTTGGTGGCAAAGCACGAAGCATCAGACACTATCCATGTGCAACTAACAGTGGGTAAAACTGCCTTCCAGTTTATAGCCTGCTACAGACCACCCTCCCAAACCCAGGAACCCCACGGCCTTCCTGAGAACACTGGAAAATATGAAGGTCTCTCCAAACACCATTATATTGGGCGACTTCAACTACCCAAACATAGACTGGGAGCATTACTCTAGCTCCAACACCCTAGCCCAAAGGTTCCAAGAATTTATAAACTCAAATGCTATGGAACAACTTGTTACCACTCCCACAAGAGGGAAAACATACTGGACCTGATCATCACCAACATGGGGACTCTATGCTCCAGACCAGAAGTGTATCCCTCACTGGTAAGATCAGACCATAAACTAATCTCACTGGATATTCAGATCCCGACCCCACCTGCCCAGAAAACCACAGTGAAAAACTTCTCTAAAGCAAATTTCACACTCCTCAAAACCGAGGTGGAATCCTTCAAAGCCCCGGCCTGTGGAAATCTGCCCAGACCACAGAATCCTTTATAAACACATTCTATGAACACCTTCAGGAATGCATGGATCATCGATCCCAAATAAAACCAAGACCCAATCCTCCAAAGGCAGGCGTCCTGTCTGGTGGACCCCAGCCATAAACAAACTATACAACAGAAGGAGGAAGCTACTAAATGATAGAGCAAAATCCCAAAAGGAAGGCATCACTGATCAGTATTAGCAAAAACTACGGGCACACATTAACTTGTCTAAGGCCAGCCGAGAGAAAAATTGCACAGGACACTAAGGATAATCACAAGGCTTTCTTTAGTTATGTAAGGAACCTGGGTGGTAATTCCCAGATATGCTCAGAATTAGTCCAAAATGACAAAAATACACGAACCCACAGACACTGCCAACATCCTAGCTGACAGGTTCAACGCAAACTTCTCCCCTCCCACCAAAGGGCAAATATCTATCCCAGCAGAGTGCTGCCCCTGACATCTCACAAGCTCAGCTAAGAGACGCCCTCTCCTAAGCAATAAACACAGCATCAATGGGACCAGATGGTGTCCCGGGCTGCGTCCTACATAAACTCCAAGAAGAGCTAAACCCAAACATAAAACTACTGTTCAATCTCAGCCTTACTACAGGATATGTGCCCAAAGAGTGGGGTACAGCAACAGTGGTCCCTCTCCATAAAGGTGGTGCCTCAACGGATCCTGGAAACTATTGCCCCATAAGCCTGACTAGCTTGGTCTGCAAAGCTATGGAAAGGATCATCATGGACCTCATAAATAAAGATATTGGGGACCTACAAACACTGGATCCTACCCAGTTCGGCTTTGTTAAGGGCAGATCCTGCCTCTTAAACCTGGTTGATTTCTTTGAAACAGTCACCAAGGCCATTGACGAGGGGAAGGTGGTCCACACAGCCTACCTGGACCTCGCAAAAGCCTTCGATACGATACCCCACTCGGGCATTATAGATAAGCTCACCAGCTTAAATATAAACCCCTATGTCACTAGATGGATTGCAAACTGGCTCAAGGACAGAACCCACATGGTTAGAATTGCTGGAGCCATGTCAGACTCCAAACCAGTTACAAGTGGTGTCCCACAAGGCTCAGTCCTGGGACCTCTCTTGTTCGGTATATATTTCTCGGAGGTACAGGCCAACACGGAAGGACTGTGGCTGACCAAGTTCGCAGATGACTGCAAACTGGGCGCCATAATCGACTCTCCAGCCGACACAAGCATCCTCCAAAAGGGCCTCATAGAAACAGACAACTGGTGCCAGAGCAATGGCCTCAAGCTAAATGCCAAAAAGTGGCTGAGCACTCCCCCTCCCAGATGTTCATAGGTTCATACTAGGCTATCTGCCCTAGGGCATTTATAAGCCTAGCCAGAATGTGTCTGGCTTTCGCCACCCATTTTAAATTTATTTTGCTATGCCCTTTTTCGAGGTTAGTATACTGTGCCTCTGTCTAACAGTGACACAGAAGTGATACCCGGGATAAACCTACGATCTCCCATCCACTCATCAAGATTCCTCTTGAAGAGAGTCAATGAGGGACTCTGCCTAACCTGGACTGGGATTTTATTCCAGAGTGAAGGGAGCCTCTGGGTTATGAATCTGTCCCTCCAGCATGTCCTATTTATTTCAGTGCTGAGGTTCAAGTCTCTCGAGGGCGTGGCTCGATGGGATTTGGATTTTCTGAGGTGCAGCATGTCCATTAATTCCGGGTTGGACATGGCTTTATACGTCAGGCACAGATCGCCTCTGAAAAGGCGGTATGCCACTGAGTAGAGCTGGAGTTTCTTTAACCGGGCAGCATATGGCATCTGTTTGAGCCCTTTGATCCTCTTGGTGAGGTACTTTTGGGGTCTTTCCAGTTGCTGTAGGTGTCTGGTAAGGTACATCCCAAAAGGGGCATTGTACTCAATTATGGGCCTGATGAGGGATGAGTAAAGAGGCATGATGACCTCCCCTGATCTAGATGTGAATCCCTTCATGATTAGGTGGGCTATATAAAATGTTTTTCTAACCACTTTGGCCACGTGGTTGTCAAATGAGAGATTGCCATCAACTTGGGTCCCCAGGTCCCTAATTACTTCTTCTGTACTTAATGGATTACCACCTATGTGGTAATTTGTGGGCACTTTGTTTTTGCCAAAGGGGATGACTATACACTTTTTGGCATTTAGCTTGAGGCCATGGCTCTGGCACCAGTTGTCTGTTTCTATGAGGCCCTTTTGGAGGATTCTTGTGTCGTCTGGAGAGTCTATTATGGCGCCCAGTTTGCAGTCATCTGCGAACTTGGTCAGCCACAGTCCTTCCGCGTTGGCCTGTACCTCCGAGAAATATATACCGAACAAGAGAGGTCCCAGGACTGAGCCTTGTGGGACACCACTTGTAACTGGTTTGGAGTCTGACATGGCTCCAGCAATTCTAACCATGTGGGTTCTGTTCTTGAGCCAGTTTGCAATCCATCTAGTGACATAGGGGTTTATATTTAAGCTGGTGAGCTTATCTATGCCAGAGTGGGGTATTGTATCGAAAGCTTTTGCGAGGTCCAGGTAGGCTGTGTGGACCACCTTGCCCTCGTCAATGGCCTTGGTGACTGTTTCAAAGAAATCAACCAGGTTTAAGAGGCAGGATCTGCCCTTAACAAAGTCGAACTGGGTAGGATCCAGTGTCTGTAGGTCCCCAATATCTTTATTTATGAGGTCCATGATGATCCTTTCCATAGCTTTGCAGACCAAGCTAGTCAGGCTTATGGGGCGATAGTTTCCAGGATCTGTTGAGGCACCACCTTTATGGAGAGGGACCACTGTTGCTGTACGCCACTCTTTGGGCACATATCCTGTAGTAAGGCTGAGATTGAACAGTAGTTTTATGTTTGGGTTTAGCTCTTCTTGGAGTTCTAGTAGGACGCTGCCTGGGACACTGTCCGGTCCCATTGATGCTGTGTTTTTTGCTTTGGAGAGGGCGGCTCTTACCTGAGTATCTGAGATGTCAGGGGGGCAGCACTCTGTTGGGATAGCTATTTGCCTTTTTGGTGTGGAGGGGGGGGGGAGGTTTGCGCTGAACCTGTCAGCTAGGATGTTGGCAATGTCTGTGGGTTCGGTGTATTTTTTGTCATTTTGGACTAATTCTGAGCATATCTGGGAATTACCACCCAGGTTCCTAACATAACTAAAGAAAGCCTTGTGATTATCCTTAGTGTCCTGTGCAATCTTTCTCTCGAAGCTGGCCTTAGACAATTTTATGAGTGCCCGTAGTTTTTTGCTAATACTGATCAGTGATGCCTTCCCTTTTTGGGATTTTGCTCTATCATTTAGTAGCTTCCTCCTTCTATTGTATAGTTTGTTTATGACTGGGGTCCACCAGACAGGATGTCTGCCTTTGGAGGATTGGGTCTTGGTTTTATTTGGGATCGCATGATCCATGCATTCCTGAAGGTGTTCATAGAATGCGTTTATAAAAGGATTCTGCGGTCTGGGCCGTATTTTCCACAGGCACGGGGGCTTTGAAGGATTCCACCTCGGTTTTGAGGAGTGTGAAATTTGCTTTAGAGAAGTTTTTCACTGTGGTTTTCTGGGCAGGGGGTGGGGTCGGGATCTGAATATCCAGTGAGATTAGTTTATGGTCTTATCTTACCAGTGAGGGATACACTTCTGGTCTGGAGCATAGAGTCCCCATGTTGGTGATGATCAGGTCCAGTATGTTTTCCCGTCTTGTGGGAGTGGTAACAAGTTGTTCCATAGCATTTGAGTTTATAAATTCTAGGAACCTTTGGGCTAGGGTGTTGGAGCTAGAGTAATGCTCCCAGTCTATGTTTGGGTAGTTGAAGTCGCCCAATATAATGGTGTTTGGAGAGACCTTCATATTTTCCAGTGTTCTCAGGAAGGCCGAGTAGGGTTCCTGGGTTTGGGAGGGTGGTCTGTAGCAGGCTATAAACTGGAAGGCAGTTTTACCCACTGTTAGTTGCACATGGATAGTCTCTGATGCTTCGTGCTGTGCCACCAACCTGGAGGTGTGGGTAACTTTGACGAATATTGATACTCCCCCTCCTTTTGTGGTTCGGTCCAAGTTTTGGGGCCGAAAAGCATGGTATGAGGTATAACCTGGTAGTGCTGGGGTGCCCTCGGGAGCCCTGAACCAGGTTTCTGTTACTGCACAGATATCGATGTTCTCCATGCTAAGGAGAGTTTTGAGTGCGTGCATCTTGAGGTTTAGACTTCTGGCATTGAGTAGCATTACTCTTAGTTTCTTATCCCTTGTGATACCTATGGAGGTGGGTTTGTCTTTTGAGCCTTGCCTAAAAAAGGCACTATGGGGATAGCAAGCGCCTTTGCCAGTATCTGAAAGCCCAGGGGTGACAGGTGCAAGCCGTCCCTAGCGAAGCATCGTGGCTTGTCGAGCATATCACTCCAAGCTGACAGGCATTGGATCCCCTTTGAATGACACCAGTACTTAAGCCAATTGTTGAAATTGATCATATTGTCTTCATATTGTGGCATCATTCTTGGTGAGGGTAAGATGCTACTCAAGGTCAGGGTCATACCGGCCTGGACTACATGCTCAGAGAGCTCCTCTATGTCTCTTTTCATGTAGTCCAGGGAGGTACGTCTCAGGTCATTCACACCAGCATGGACAATGACAGTCATATTTGTACTTGCCTTGGAGTGACCTGAGTGCTTGTGTTATTTGGCGGATCCTAGCGCCCGACAGGCTGCTCACCGTGACCCTCTCCTTGTTCAGCCTGGTGAGCGGGACGTCAGTGTGCCTGATGATAGAGTCACCTATTACAAGTGTATCAGGTGTGTTGTTTAGTCTTAAGGGCTGTGACTGTTTGGCACACTGGCTTTGTGAGATATGTGTTGCACGTGTTTTGTTTTGGGGTAGTGGTTGCTTGGGTGTCTGCTTTGGAGGTCTCTGCTGCTTAGGCAGATCTTTATTTAGAGCCTCCGAGTATGTTTTTGTGTGATTATGTGTTTGGTTTGCTGTCGTGGTAGGTCTATGTGAGACTGGAATTGTAGTGAGTGTGGTTTCCTTCTCCTCCTCACTGGTTATGCCAGTACTGAGTTGAGAGAGCTTAGCCTCCAGTTTGGCTATATGGTTGCATCTCTCACATGTGTTGGAATTTGTTGGGAGGAGGAGAGGGTTGTCTGTGTACATGAGGCAGTTGTAACATTGCCTCAAGATTCCCAGATTCACCAGCTGGACCGGAGAGGAGATTGACAACTGACCTTTGGACATGCTAGAATAATATTGAGAATTCCTTTATAATTGAAAACAAGGGCCAGTGGGGAGTGAGGGTGTAGTGCTTTTAATTTTTAGTGCTGACTTATATAATTGCTTTAGTGAGCAAGTGCCAGGTAACTTAAGTGCAATGTGTTACAGGTAACTTAAATGCAAAAACGGCAAACAGTAACTTTCTTTCAAGTGAAACAAGGAAATAAGTACAGTAAGCAATGCAGATATCACTAGTGATCCACAGAAGCGCTGAGAAGCGTTCCAGGGAAATAACAAGCAAACAAACAACAAGCATATAAATAAAGCTAGATTCAGCAGGCCTGGATCTAGTCTATGCTACAGCAAACAAGGTGTACCAATTTCAGTAAGATACAGTTCAAATATTCAGGCACTATAAACCTTTAACCAGAAATTCCCAGCTCAGAAGGGCAGAGTCCAGCCTCTTCTCCCACAAGAGTGCAGACCACGAACCTTCTTAACGTAAAATAACTGGCCTGAAGCCCAAGTGCTTAAACCAGCACTAATACACTTTAAGAATAACAGACACTGGGCTCTCAATCAGCAGTTCCCAACTTAGAAGGATGAAAGCTACCTGTCATGCCACCACAGTGCACGCCACAAACCTTCCTAATGTAAAACAACTGGTCTGAAGCCCAAGTGCTTAATCCAAAAGACTTAGAATGATAGCTACACTTTAATCAAGTTACTACCAAGCAGTAATAAATACAACTGAATACTTTAGAGAATGCCTGGATTAGTGCTCAAGTTACACAAACAAAGCTAGATCCAGCAGGCCTGAATCCAGTCTATGCCACAGCAAACAAGGCGCACCAACTTCAGTAAGAAGCAGTTCAGATATGCATGCACTATAAGCCTTTAACCAGAAATTCCCAGCTCAGAAGGGCAGAGTCCAGCCTCTCCTCCCACAAGAGTGCAGACCACGAACACTCTTAATGTAAAATAACTGGCCTGAAAGCCCAAGTGCTTAAACCAGAATTAATACACTTTTAGAATAACAGACACTGAGCCCTCAATCAGCAGTTCCCAACCTAGAAGGATGTAAGCTACCTGTTCTGCCACTACAGTGCAGACCACAAACCCTCTCAGTGCAAAACAACTGGTCCGAAGCCCAAGTGTTTAAACCAAAAGGCTTAGAATGAGTTACACCAAGCAGTAATAAATACAATTGAGTACTTTTAAGATGATGCAAAAGTAAAATAAAGTAGGTAGAAACACAAGTACAGTAAAAGCAGATGAAATAATAAAGTAGGTAGAAACACAAGTACAGTAAAAGCAGATGAAATTTTTTTTTTTCTGAACAACTGCTGAGATCAAAGAAACAGATTTGAGTGCTGAAACTAGAAAACTGGCTAGTTATAAGAAAAAAACTAAGCTAGAAGGCTTCCCTCCAACACAGAAGGGCTTGGGGGCTCAGAAGCCTACAAATAGTCTATACCACTTAGCAGGAAAGGCAGGAAACTAGCTTAAATTTGTTTTTTCTGTTTCCCAGATGCTCTCTTTGCACACAGTAGGAGTGCCTGAAATCAGAATATGATCTCACTGCATTCAGTTGAGTAAGCAAATGAGATGGGCCCAGAAGGAGTATCCAAACACAAATTTACAAGAGGGGCGGGCAGTTTCAAGGCCACTAAGATCAACACCAAAACAAAAACAGGGAGGGTGGGTGGGACTAACTGAAGAGCAGAGTCAAAACTTCCAGTTCAGTTAATATTCCTGCAACACAGTTAAAATCAATTTAAATACTGTATTTTTTGAAAAAAAAAAGTGCAGATAAAGGTACTTAAATTCTCTTATACGTCCAGTTGAATACAGCTAGTTCTTAGCCGGCCAAAGCTGAGGATTTAAGCAGAAAATATTTCACACTGTACCACTTAAATAGGCAAGGACAGGAAATCAAAGAATGTGGCTACCCCCACCACCTGTAATTACTAGCAAATAACAAAATTCAGCAAACACTGACTAACTTCCAGTTCAGTTAATATTCCTGCAACACAGTTAAAATCTATTTAAATACTGTATTTTTGGAAAGAAAAAGTGCAGATAAAGGTACTTAAATTCTCTTATACGTCCAGTTGAATACAGCTAGTTCTTAGCTGGCCAAAGCTTTAAAAGGACACTGTATGGAATGAATAAGTAACTCAAGTAAAATACTTTTGTTGTTATTAATATTTGTGTAGACGTTTCATGATGGAAACTGCATTTTACACTGTAAAACTGTTTTGTATGTTGTGCAGTCAGGAACATTTTAAATGTGAGGTGGGTGAGTTTTCAGTGACTGCTGTACTGTTAAATACACTAATGCAAGAAAGTCATTTGTCTGAGTTGCAAGACATCCAAGGCTCCAAGGTGTAAGAAAGGCTGGAGAGAAGCAAATTAAAGTTAATATAATGTTGCAATATTGGGCTGCAGAGGATGGAGGTATAAAAGTGTATTTATCACATATGTATACATAGAATTAAGATGATTCCTATTTTATATAGATGGTAATCTAAATTAATGTCCTTGGTTTAAGTTACAGATATAAGTTACAGATATTTTTTTTTAATAAACAGGCTTGAAAGATCTGAAGTGTGTTCAGAATGAAATTTACATCTGCAAAGTCACTAGCAGTTTTTATTTCATTGCAAACTGCTTTTATGTAGGGATGAGCAGTCTGTAGGTGTAAGCGGGTCTATATTATATATTCAAAGTTTCTAAACTTCGAATCTCATATGTTTGACAACATATGATCGAAGATTAAAACTTTGAATATATAATAAAACATAAAAATATACCAACTCCGAGATCGCACTTCAGTGCAGAAAAGGGAAATTCTCCCATTCCGCACCGTACAGCGCAGTTACATTTAACCTTCAAACTTTTCAAAGTTCGATCATATGGTGTCGACCATATGGCATTCGAACTTTGAAAAGTTTGTTCATGTAATAGGAACCCGGTATATGCAATCACTATAGGTCTTAACATTGTCTTCTGATTAGAATGCACAAGGCAGTTAAAGGTTCACTGGCAAAAGTAAATTAAGTTTTGAAACCGTGGGAGGTGAATACATACAAGTAGTTGCCCACCCCCTGCCATCAACCTTAGAACTTTAATGCATTTAATATAACCGTGCACAGTTTAGTTTATTCCTTTAAAAGTAGCCAGGGTACTTATCCTTAGGGCTAAAAGTTGTTTTCTGAAAGCTTTCCATCATAATGGCTACTTATGGAATGTAAATGTTTTGACGGGTATAGGCAAAAAGCAAATAGTACTGAATTATATTTAGAAGTGCAGAGTGCAAACTATCTTGTAAGAGACACACATGAATAGAAATGAGAATCCACCCATTCATCCACAGCCCCTTTTGCCATTTTTTGGGCATGGGGTCGGGGTTGTCACTTAAACAGTGACAATCTAGAGGCAGGGATTACACTGCCAGGTGGCTAGCCCTGCCACAGTAGTTCTTCCACACCACACACTTGCATGCACACATACAAATGCACCTATGGCAATTTAGTGTGTCCAATCCACCTACCGCATATCATTGGAATGTGGGAGGAAACTGGGGCACCTGGAGGAAATCTATGTTAACACAGGGAGGACATGCAGACTCTGCACAGAAGGCACTCCAGCAGAGAATCAAACCGGGAAACTTCTTGCTGTGAGGAGGCAATGCTAGCCGCTGTGGCAGAACAGAAATGAGCATATGAAAACAAAAAGATTTCAGGGTTAACATTCAGCAAAACACCAGTGACAAAGGAAAAAGGGGAACATTAATACTGACTGCTAAAGAAGCTCCAATAGTGAGATAAGAGGAAGAAAGAAATAATGGCAGATTTGTATCAGTAAGTGGTTATTTGCAGGGGAGGGGGGATTTTGTTGGTATGCTTTTACATTCTGCCTAAAAATTTATTATGGAGCTTAAGAGAATTTTGGGAGAAGTCAGGCCTCAGTGGCCTAATGGATAAGACACTGGTTTCCTAAGCTAGGGATTATGGGTTTCAGTCCCATCTGGGGTGACAGCTTTTGTGTGGGAATGTGGCATAATTAAGTGTTTACCTTACAGACCAAGGCACAAGGTTTTATTCTCACATTTGGTAATTAACTAGGCTAAAAATAGCCCACAAAGGCAGTTAGCTTTCTACTAATCTATGAACAATCTAACTGCAAACAGCAAGCTTTCTACAGAGAAAATTATTTATAAGCGAGGATTGGAATCAAATTTGCAAAGGTGGAATATATCAGGAGGACCTAGAAGGGAAATATAACAAAACAGAGTAGACTTCTGAAAAAATATCTGAGAATATTTGGTAGGGAAGATGCAAATCAAGTATTATGAGCTCAGACAGAATTTACAAATCACTCCCCAAGGTACAATAACTGGGTTAGACTGCATACAGAAAATACTTCACAGAAGTGTGTGTATTTAATTGGAAGCTTTGACACACATCCGATAATTATTTCAGTTCATGCACCAATAAAAACACTAAGATAAAGATGCAACGGAATGAAGTAAAAAATGGGACAGTGACACTTCCCTACTTATCTGTTAAACACAGCTGTAATGGTTGTATTACCCGAAGAGGGTAAAGACTCTTCAGACCCAACTTCATACAGACTTATTTCAATTTAAAGTATGACTATAAAGTGTTGATGCCTATACTAGCTAAGAGAATGGCAAAGATGTTGTCAAAAGCGGCACGTACAGATCAATGTGGTTTTGTAGAGGGAAAGCTAACATCTGACAAAATTAACAGAACAAATGTGTGTTTGAACAGAGGAACCAAGCAGGGTGTTATTATTTAGAGACACTGGCAAAAATAAGGGACTCATATTGCAAGGATATAACTGGTATGGTAATAAAGTAAAGTTAGCTCTGCTTGCAGATGGCATTAATTTTGTACTTGATAAATCCAGAAAAAGGAGATTTCACTGTTATGGAACACTGAGACAGTTTCAAGTCTTTTTAGAATATAAAATAAGTGCAGATAAAACAAAGGCTATAGCAGTAAACTATGAAACCACACATGAATTTGTTACCCATATTTACAGGGACACAATAGGAAGTGGTGTTCAAGTGCACATATTAAAAAGAATTTTACTATGGCAGATAAGGATATGTGGGGAAAAACTAAACAAAATATAATGCAAAAATTGAAAAGCAGGAAGTTCTTTATTACGTAAAGTAGGATCCAAGTTGTGGAACCATTTCTAGTTTCTTCAGTTTTATATATAGGTCAGGCATATTTTTCATTAAACAGAATAGAAGCTGAGGACCATAACTAATGGAGTTGGAGGAACTTATTTTGGAGGGAAAGATGGCAAGGGTTAACTGTGATAAACTGATCTGACTCACAGAACAAGGTGTTTTAGGATTACTTAATTTGAAGGGATACTTTAGAGCTATGCAGATAAGGCTCATATACAACACAAGCAGAAAGTTATAATTCAAAGTGGAAAGAGATAATGATGAAATGGGGGAGGGGAGTCAAGAAGTTAGAAGATAATGGGATTTTGGATGCAGGTCCTTAAAGAGAATAACAAAAATATGCATAAATATTATATTCATAAACTAGCAAAAATCTTCTAAGAACTGCAGAAATGGAAAAAGGAGATTACACCAATAGGGATGACTGCAAGTAGGGTACTGAAAACATGCAAGAGTAGGCTGGAATTTATTGAAGAAAATTATCAAAGGAACCATGGCATTGGGAACAAATAACTAAAGATGGAAAGGTGCCAGAGTCGAATGAGGCCAAAAGCTGTTTGGACTGCAGGTTAGAGATTGCATTCCCAAACAGGGATTGATATCACAGTATAAGTAGAGAGAAAGGGATAGAGGAATGATTAGTGAAAGACCAGCTCTGGTAGAGTTTTTAGTGAAGTCTAGAACAGAAACTACTGTTAATAAAATGAATAATTAGTCGGGCATATAAAACATTGCATGATTAAGTTGGATGATTATGTGTTAACAGTTAATCAGAGGAGCTTGAAAAAATCTGTGAGAAAATAAAAACACAATTTACAAAAGAACTATGGGAGGAAATCTGTATGGCTCCCAAGTATGCAACAAAGTTCAGAAGGGTTTAGGATTTTGCTTTGGAAGTGTTTGCATAGGTACTTCTATACCCCAAGCAAACTTCAGAAAAAGTTTCCTCAGGCAGAGAGCAAATGCAGGCCAGATGATGGAAAAGACAGAGCTAATTAGGAATGTTTTTTGGGAATGTAACAAGATGGCAGATTCTGAAAATTCCCTACAGAATACATTCTGGGAGTGTAAATAGTTAAGTAACGAAATAATTTTTTTGAGCTGGGACACAGGACCTGAATTGCTCACAGTAAGGCTTTACTAAGTTCAGTGCTACAGACTGCCAAAACAGCAATTACTAGAAACTGGAAATCAAAATGTAAACCAACTGTAATTGAAGTACTAAATCCATCCATCCTCAACCCCTTTTTCCCATTCTGCACATGGGGTTGGGGTGTCACTTCAACAGTGACAATCATCTTGAGACAAGGTTTACACTGCTGGTTGGTTTAGCCCTGCCGTGGTAGTTCATCCGTACCATTCACTCGCACATGCACTTGCATCTACAGCCAATTTAGAGTGTCCAATCCACTTACTGCATATGTCTATGGAGTGTGGGAGGAAACCTACACGACCACAGGGAGGACATGCAGACTCCGCACAGAAGAGGCACCCCGGCTAAGAATCAAAACAGAGAACCTCCTGCTGTGAGGCAACATTGCTAACAGCTGCAGCACTGAGGTACTAAATATTGTATAGGAAATTAAAAAAAAACTAGAGAAGGGATCTTTATAAAAGGAAAAGCACAAATTACATAGAAATAAACAGAATTTTTGAGGATATATGCAGAATAATTTTTAAGATGGGGAGTGAGATATAAACGAAGGCAGCAACTGAGCAATTTCTGTAATATAGGAGTGAATTACAACGGTTAAAAAATGCGTACAATGCATGAATATAATGAAAAATGTTACTACAGCTTGTTTTCTATTAATGTGCACCTATGTCATTGTTTAAAATCTAAATATTTATAATAAAATGCGTTTAAAAATGCTATTTCACATCAGAGCTTGTAGTAAAGATGTTCTATAAGGTGAGGCTACTGTTAGTAAAAGAATTTTACAGTAGTTATACTGTTGAGGTCTTAAGAAGGAGGGATACTGCTCTCTTTCAGGGTCTCAGATGGGGGATCTCTACTGAAAATTAATTGGAAACAGATGACAACTGGAGCTCTAGGAGTAGGCAAGGTCACACAGCTATAAGGTGTACTACAACTGATGAGTATGCTAGCCTCTTGTCAAACAATGCCATCAGATAACTTCAAACATGTTGTACATAGTTATTCAAGATGAATGCCAGAGTACGACGCTATACAGAAAATCTTAAAATGTCACCCTCTCTCAAGGGGCAGTGACAGTTGGGGAAACAGGTACTGGAAGTGGGATTTACTGAATATTGGACTCGACCAATTAATACATCAGAAATAAAATATAAATTTGCACTGCTCTACGCCGAAATGTAGTTTCAATGAACATTCTAAAAGAATACAGAAAACCAAGGTTTTCTGCAGGAAGATTAAACCATGGAACCTTCCAAACGCCTTTAATTAAACATACTAATTTTATAACTACTCCCCGAACCCCACATTACCTGACTTAAATGTAGCAACCCCACAACTGCATAACTACAAAGAAAGTACAGACATTGCTTTCACTGAAACTCTTCCACTCATCTAGAACTCTGGATCATAAAAGGAATGTACTTACACCAATAAAATTAATTCAAAACAAACCAAAACTCCAAAACAATTTCAAGCTGAAAAAAAAAAAATACATCTGGTCAGCACCATGGTATAGGGGGATAAAGACCTGACTGTGGCCTAGGTGACCCAAATCTGATTAGCTATTCAGGCATTTGAGTTGCTGGCACAGAAGGACGGGCATGTTTACACTTGGAGGGAGGGTACACACTTGGGTGCACCTTACAGTCCATTCATGCCAGGGAAAGGGGACATTGCCTTATGGGGAGTAGGTGGGGGGAACAATGGCCGAGTTGCCACAGAGGTAGACTGAAATGCCAGCATCCAGTTTGGATGTACAAGTGCATGTGGTGAGAAGGGAAGCTAAGGCATATAGAAAAAAAAACATCCACGTCAAGCAACAATATGCAGATCTGGGGCATTTTGACCTCCTTGCCATCTCCAGCCCTTACTTGAAAAAGACTGGTGGAGGCCAAGAGGAGGTAGACCCAAAAATCGAGAAGCGACACAAGCTTCTTTTGTTGGTCATCTATGGGAGAAAAATAAAAAAAAAGTTTATATTGCAATGTCAGTGAAATCAAATGGCATTTTTAGCCAAAATGTTGGAAAAATAAACTATTCATTAGAAGTGTAGTTTGATTTAATAGAAAGTTATGTCTTACTATAACTTGGCATCTATGTTGTCTAGCTTCATTCCTCCTCACAATAGGGTCTCAGATCCGGCTCGGCCACATTCTCCAGACTTGGATCCGACTCTTGTGCTCCTCCCTCTTATCCATAATGCACTACACCCACCCAAGCACCTCAGGTCGAGTTTGCCGATTCCATACATCCATAACCCAGACAGCAAAGAATAACGGCAGATGAGGCTCAGACATGGGACTTAGGAGTCCCTCTAGGTTCCACAATACACTACAAGAATGAAGCAGGGTGACGAGGAATGAAGATAGACAACACAGATGGCAAGTTATGGTAAGACAACTTTCTAATCTGATGCTGTTTTCTTCACTCCTCCTCATGATAGGGTCAGAGTCCGCAGATATGTGATTCTTGGGTGGTCCTCATGGAAGGATACGCCAGAGTACCACTGAGCCAAAGGAAGCCCTGGTCCTAGAAAAGATATCTAACTTATAGTGCACCACAAAGGTGCGACTGTTAGACCATGTAGCTGCTGCACAAAACATCATCAATGAAGGTTTGAGATGAGAAGGCAGAAGAAGTAGCCATAGCCCTCGAGGAATGTGCCCTAGGAGGTTGAGGTATTTCCACACCCTTTTGTGAGTAAATGAAAGAGATACAACCAGTTATCTACTTTGCTAGAGTGAGTTTGGAGACTGCTTGGCCCACTTTGCTAGCTGAGAAAGCTACAAACAGTTGCTCAGACTTCCTGCATGGTCTAGTTTTGTGTAGATAGAAATGCAACTGTCTATGAATGTTGAGAAAATGAGGAGCTTACTCCTCTTTATTAGAAAGAAATTGGAAGGATCACCAGTGGTGAATGGACTGACTGATGTTTTTTCCCATGGCCACTTTAAGCATAAAGGAAGGATTGGTACGTAGAGAAAACCTGTCCTTATGAAAAATTATGTAAGGAGATATGGAAGTAGCTGAAGTAATGGCCACTTAGAAGATTGTCTTCCATGACAAAAACTTCATGTAACAACTGGCAGCTGGTTCGAACGGTCCCTGAATCAAACCCTGTAGCATGACAGTGACATCCCCAAGGTGGAGAGGGATCCTTGATGGGATGCCTCAAACAAGACAATGCCTTTCATAAAAGACTTGCATAATCTAAAAGTGGACAGGGAATGACATTGACTAGCAACATGAAAATCAGAAATTGCAGCTAATTGAAGCTTGATGGTAGAGAAGCTAGCTCCTTCCTTACACAGGGTCTAAGACAAAACAGAATATCAGAGAAAGGTACTGCGAAAGGGTTAATATTCCTACTTGTATCCCAAACAGTGAACAGTTTCCACTTGCTGGTGTAAACTTTCTTAGTAGAAACCTTTTTTGCAATGCTAGAATTATGGAGAAGCAAGCCTGGACTGTCTTGCTAGGGTTGGAAGTGGAGAAACCAAGTGGTCAATCTGAGGGCAAGAAGATTCGGGTGCCGCATTCATAATGGGTGAGAGAGGAGGTCTTGTCTGGGCTCCAGTATCTACAGAGGATATTTCAGATACCAGAGGAAGGGGAGCCATACCTGCAGAGGCCAGAAGGGGGCAATGAGGATGACTGAGCTCTTTCAGCCTGCTTGCCTTCTGAAGAAACTTCGGGATAAGTGGAAGAAGGGGATAAGCATACAGGAGACTCGGGGGGGGGGGGGGCGCGCGCAACTGTGCACCACAGCAACCCTTGGCGCCTCCCCCGGAGGGATGATCAGAGCAAAGAACTTGCTGCATTTGTTGTTGATGAGATAGGCAAAAAGTTTGCAGTAAGGTTGACCCCAGTGATTGAAGATAATGTTTGTCACTGACTGAGGGACCACTCATGCAGAATCAGGATTGATCTGCTGAGTCTGTCCACTAAGTTGTTGGCTTTCCCCAGAATGTGCGTTACAACCAGGAGGCGGTCCAAAGAGATCGCCCATTCCCACACCCTCATGATCTCACTGCACAAGGGGTACAAACGGGTTCCTTCTTGCATGTTGACATACCATACTACAGACATGCTGTCAGTGTGAACTGCAATTGTCCCCATGGGGAAAACGTCCTGAAAGGCACATTAGGAGAACTGCCTTCATCTCTAGGACATTGATATGCAACCTGGTCTTGATGGGGGACCATGTGCCTTGGACCATCTTCCCACTGTAATGTCCCCTCCAACCAAACTGGTAAGCGTTTGTGGTCACTGTGGCATTTGGAGGGGGTTAAGGGTCTACCTAAAAGGAGACTGTCCAAATGAATCCACCAGCTGAGATGACGTTTGCAAACCGGTGTCAATCTGATGGGAAAAGTTAGCGGCTGATAGAGAATGGACCACAGCGCTGCCAATGTCCACTGAAGAATCCGCATGAAGAGCCTTGCTCAAGGGACTAACAGAATTGTTGCTGACATGGATTCTAGGGCTTTTAAGGTTATTCATTCAGGGAGGGACCAATGGGATAACAATTCATACACTTGATTCCTCAGTGCTTTTATGCAGTGCAAGGGAAGACAAGCTATTTGATCCCTTGTGTTCAGCTGCGTCCCCATAAATTCTAGATTCTGCACAGGAGTCAGATTGGACTTGTCTGGGTTTATTAGTGATGCCCAGAGTATGTGAAAGTTGGATTAAGTAATCCATGAAACGGATAAAATGATGCCTTGTGGGGGTGGTAAGTAGCCAATCATCTAAGTATGGAAACACCTAGAATCCTTTGAGTTTCACATGAGCTGTTACGACTGCCATACATTTAGTGAACACCTGGGGGGCTGTGGTAAGTCCAAAGGGCAGTGCCTGAAGTAAAAATGATTGGCTCCCAGCCAAAAGAACAGGTATCTCCTTGAGTGCTGGTCTATTTTGATGTGATAGTATGGATCCTTGAAATCTACTGAATACATCCAATTGTCCTTGTCCAACAGTGGCAGAATGGACTGGACCATAACTATTCGGAACCTCATCTTCTTTACATAACAATTCAACTTGCTTAGATCCAGAATGGGTCTTAGGTCCCCAGTCGTTTTCAGCACCAAAAAGAAGCGGGAGTAGATTCCAAATCCTCTTTGTTTGGTCTGGACCTCTTGGATGCCTCTTTTTTGCAGCAGTTTTAGAATTTCCTGTGCTTCCCACTCAATCTGATGCACTTGGCTCAAAATCCCTGGGTGCTAAGCATAATATCCAGAGGCTACTACATTCACTTCTTCCTTCCTCCTCCAAACATCAACAAGAAACTCCCAGATGTGCTTCAGGAGCTCTGATAGGGCTTGTCAGAAAAAGTGACTCTGAAGCCCTGGTTTTGCAGACCCCCTCTGCCTCTAGGGTAGTACCTACTATTAAACCATCCTCCTCTGCCTCTACAGGAGTGTTTCCTGCACTGGTCTTGGAAGGGCCCTTGGGATTTACAAAACCACATTTTCTTACCTTCTCATTGGTTTCTGGAGAAGGACCTCTGAGGTGTAGAAACTGTGATTCCTACAGCAGAAAGGGTCTTCCCGTCCTCTGTGCTGTGAGTGAGTGTGTCTCTAACAGATAGCCCAAACAATGAAGAACCATCGTAGGGGCAATCAAAGGATGCCTTAAAGGGCTTCACGAAATCACATAACCTCTTAGGGATATTCCTGAACCAGCAGCTTGTGAGGTACCTTCCATTATAAAGGAAATTAACCTCATCAAGGAATTGGTGATTGACAATAGTGTGGCCAGCTTGGGAGAATGTTTCTTGAATTCCTCCGCAGGCATGGAGCTCCTTGATCAGATCTCTCTGCATTCAGGTGAAGTGAGCTAGGTAATTTAACAATCTCAGTGCATAAGTGGCTGAGACGTAAACGCGCTTTCCAATCCTGTCTAATGCTCTAGACTCTGTTAGGCAGATGGACATTGGCAGTCTCCTCTGCCAGTTTTTAGTGGTTGCCACTACCCATGACGGCATCAACTATGCGACCCTTACTCCATTGTTTTCTGTCTGCTGGTGGAACCCGGAACCTATCAGGGCACTTACGAATGGGCTCAATGGTGTCTGGATCCTTCCATGCCCGGCAGGAAACCAAGTCAACAAGGTCATCCACTGAGGCGGTCACCCAGAACGCAGATGGACCTATCCCGAATACCTCCAACAGCACTGACACCTCAGGAGGAGGAGGGTGGGCAGACCACCCACCGTTATGCTTCAAGATTTCCAGAATGTCTCTGAAGGAGACGCCCTCAGGTGTGGATCAGGGGGATCCTTCCCCCTCATCAAAGTCAGCGTCTTTGGTTAATGACTCCAAAAGGGAGACAATGTGCCTCCTTCTGCACATAGTCTTCTGGGGGGACTTCTTCAGCGAGGTACTCTGGGGAAGTATCGGAAGAAGGGGATCCCTTTTGGGTAGGGAAGTTCTGGAGGCCACTCGGGACGGGTTGACTCAGGACAGAATGAATGGGCTCAAGCCCCCCCAAAGGGGGTACAGGGGTGGATTGCAGGACATGTGGTGATGACTTAACTTGGGAGAAAACCCTCTCCACTACCTGAAAAGCTGATGGACTGGGAGAGGCCGAAGTTATGAGGGAAAGCAGCTAGGATTCCACACCAGATCTGTGGCCTCCAAAAGGGATAGGAACAAAACTGTCAAAAGGCCAAGGCGTCTAAGGGAAGAGATGGCTCTGACAAAGATGGAGCCAATCCCACTCCTCCCTCATACCCAGCACCAACAACTTGGATCTAAGACCTGCTCTGCTCCGAGGGAGTAGGAACAGGGCTGATCAAAGGTATCATCAAGTCGAGGAAGGAAGCTTCCCCTGCACTGAACACAACACACACGGGAGTCCTGAAACCTGTAACTCCATAGCGGAGAGTCAAATTGGAGGAGGAGTCCTGACAGTATGGCCCAGGTAGCTCTCAGACCAGACAGGGGACAAAACAGACATGACCCCCATCTGGATCTGGGCCTTGAGGAATCTCATCACCTTGTCCATGTCCACCTTGGACCAGCTTTTAGATGATCTGAAAGAACCCAACGAGGGTGGTCAGGAGTGCTTGGACTTGATTGAGTGGGTAGGAGACCTGCTCCAAGCTCTTGGATCCAGAGCTAATGGATCTGACACCGGAACCAATGACTAAGGAGGTGACAAAGTTATTATTTCCCCTGAATCCGAAGTTTTCTTAGTCATGACCTTCAGTTCCAGAGGATCTCTCGGGGAGGCAGGGAGAGACCTCCTTTTTGTTTCTTTAGCAGAGGAAGAAGAAGCTGAAGCCACAGAAGAGGTCTGAGCCTCAGGAGCCAAAGATGGAAGAAGACCCCTTAACATCAATTTATTATGCCTGTCTGCGAGAGCACAAATCACACAATCAGCTTTTAGGTGATCTGCACCTAAACAATACATGCACTCCTTGTGGCCATCCTGACTGGGGATGTTATGCCCAAAAGAAGTGCAGTGTCAGACATGATAATAACTGAAGTGTACCAAAGTTTGCCAAAAACCAACAGACACTCTAAGACAAGAAAAGCTAAGAGCCATTACTCACTCTAACTGAAACTTTTAACTTTAAGAACTTTAACTATGTAATCTAAAAACCCTCCTTTAACCCTTTTTCTTTATATAACAGGAAGGGGGAAAGAAAGGTTAAAGAGAAAAACACACACACGCGACAAGAAAATGAACTAACTAGGATGAGGGAGGATAACTTACAGAACCCACGAAAGATAACAAACACTGTCTTGAAAATACAGTGAAAACGACCACAGCTCGAGAGCACAGAGATCCACGTCTTGATGCTGAAGTGGCAAACAAGATCTGAGGTGCTTGGCTGGGTGCAGTGCATTATGGGTAAGAGGGAGGAGCGAGAGTCAGATCCAAGTCTGGAGAATGTGGCCGAGTCAGATCTGAGACCCTAATGTGAGGAGAAATTAAGAAAACCACATCAGATTTGATTTTGCAAAAAATATTTCTTTTGAAAATGTCAGCAATCACGCAATATAATGTTTTGCAGACATGGTGTACAACGCTGTGCATTACCACTTTCAGCATCCTCGGGTTTCTGTGGAGCTGACAGGGTCAAGCACTATGACATCTCCAAGTTCATCTGTTTTGAAATGGAGCTTTACTTTGTGTATTCCTGACATACTGAAAGAAAAATCTGAAAAAGGAATGGCTGACTATTTTTACTTGAAACCAGAAGCCTCTGTGGAGAAAATTTTTTTGAAAGGCAAATAGTGTTTGCAAACCAATATCGGATTAACATGACAGAAGAGAAAACACCACAGGCCAGTCCACATGCTGAACTTTTACAGAACAATTAGTATCAGATGGCTCTCCAAACAAAATCAGTCAAAATAGGTTAATGTAATACAATCCATAAGAGTTAAACCAGTCAATAAAAAAAAGTTCAGTCAAGGTACTTGGGCTCCCACAGGAGCTGGTCAGAGAAAATGGGAGTGAGCACTGCTGCTGTTCCATCCATCCATGAGTGAGGGGGTGGAGTAATACAGACTGGCTCACCACATAGGGTAACACCTAATGGGAGCACTGTGTGTTACACAGTGAAGTCCAAGCTAGACAAGCCTACTCAGTCACTGTGCATAACACCAGTGAGCAATACCAGACTCTGCAGAGCCACTAAGGGGGAGGCAGTACACCCAATGGGGACAGGGTAGGTTATTCTGCCCCCAAGGACCAGAAATCTGACCTGCTTGCTACCACCTGACTCTCATCAGGAAGTGAACACCTGATTGGGACTCCACGGCAGGAAGATATAGGCCATAGGGCTGTTGTCCAGCCTGGGAGTGGATCACTCCTGTACATATAGAATGAATGGAACAATCAGGTGTTAGCTGTGAAGCCATCAGGCCAGGTCTTTTGAGGGTGGACAAAGAGGAAAATGGTACAGGCTGCACTACCTTTTCTACCCAGTGACCAGCTGAAGTCAGTCCTGCTCTGAGCACATTCAAACCTTTGAATGTCTGGGCAGATGAGATGACTTATCTTGCAATCAGTTCCCAGCAATTATGAATTCTACTGCAGCAGTAATACTTATCATAAATGTAATTTTCTGTCTTTACTGGTCATAACATCATGAGTGAAAAATCAAAGAGGTGCATAATGACAAGACAAAAGAAATATTAAAAAGACTATGGCCACTGGACAGCAGAGTAAATGCGATGAAAGATATCAAAAAATAAATATGAATAATTTCTAGCATGCATACAGCAAGAAACGATTCTGTTTGATCGAAAGTTTCAGCAGAAATCAACTAAACGATACCTACATAAAAAAATGGGATGCTGAGAGAACCAATGGATACCACAAAGGAAAAACACATCATCATACAAATAAAGGCACAAGATGAGTGAGTTCTTATGGTTTTGCCAGTTACTAGGTAAGGAATAACTACAAAGCCATTGGTACCATTAGAAACCAATGTAAATAACACAGAAATATTAACTAATGTTCATGAAAGAGAACACTGTACTGATTTTATATACTGTGGTATAAAAACAAACTGAAAGAAAAATCTTCTGACCATTTCTGCAAAAGATAATACAGAAATTATAAGTTCTGATAAGTAAGCCACATGAAAGTTACTTTCCACAGTGCACCTTATGAGATATTTTAAATTTAAGAGCTTAGAGTGCACAACTGTGGTCTAAAATACTCCCACATTAATAGCAAGAAAGCAAAGTTAGGAAGTACAATGATAGCATGGTACGGAAGATCTATGGCCATCTGCTAAGAGAGAAACTCCACTAATTTGAACATCATCTAGCAGTTTTACAGGTATATTACTAAACTGCTCAAGCCGTTCAAGGGACATAACACTTGCACATCCTACAGCCTACCACTAACTCGTCACAGTCTTTAAGGTAACACAGTTCCACTCAAATGCTGAAAACTGTACACCGCCATTCCAAAAGACTCTTTTCAAGGGGATGGTGTAATTCTAATAGATGCTGGCTCTGTAACCATAGTGAAGCCAACTACTGTCATAAGATTTGGGCATGCCCGGAGGTCAAGAAGATCTGTGAAAAATGAGTGGAGGCCATGACGTGGGCTTCTGCTGCCCCTGTACGAGACATCACTCACACTAAATTCTGGTTGCTTGGACTTAACAATCCTAAGCTTTCATTAGACACCTCTCTATTGCTGTGGAGTAGACTTCTATGCATATCCCCTGCAGGTTTCATTTTTAAACATTGGAAGATGATATCATAGGACTGGAACCACTTTGTTCATAAGGTTCTTAAACATACACTACCTGGTCCTCTGGATCCAAGAATCCTGATTAGTGGCATCCTCTGTGGGTAATTTTTCTGCAGATGTTAATTACTGATAACAAGCTGCCATTTGCTGTCTGATAGTTCTAATTTGTATAATTTTTTTGAATGGGATATTACAATATATGACGCAGCAGTTTGACACAGGATCATGTGTTTACTAAACAATGAGTTTTGTCTTTATGAAAGTTTTGGAGCTACTAGTAAAAAATAACTTCTACTTCTGACATTAGGCTAAAAATCTCACTCTATTACTCAATTATTTTTGTGTATACCACCCTCTGATTGTGTTATTCATATTCTGATCTTGGAGACTCGCCTAATTTGAAAAAAAATATTAGTGAAATGCAATTTAAATATTGTTTTAAGTCTGAAGCATGTTAATTCTTTTAATCTCTTGGTGGTGAATTACAATAAAGACATTTATTTATTTAAAAAAGAAAGAAAACTATGGAAGTTGTGCTGAGTTCTTCACCTGCAACCTGAAAGTCCTTAGCATTCATCCAAATGATCATCGATGACTACAGCTATCCAGAAAAATGAGATACACATCTACGAAACACATTTATGAATTAATTACTGAAAATGTTTCCATCTGAGAACGTAATCCACACTAACCTCAGAGTCATTCTAACTATCTGCTATATTAATAAAGCAGCTGAGACCCGGTCAATCACTAACTACATCACCAGATTAACAATGCAGCAAAAATGTAAATATTCATTTTAACTACAAATACAGTGAATATTCACATGAAACACTGAAAACATAATAGCCAAGAACTTTACACCTGCTGTCTTTTTGACTACTTTTACTTCTTCAGTTCATCTCATAAAGAAGAAAAGAAAAAAAACTTTCTAAAACATTTCATTACCGTGCCAGGTATAATGATCACAGGGATGTTTTTAAGCCTAGTCATGCATCCCAAGTCTCTGACAAGTTCTGATACCCTTGATAAGTGTAAGCTGGTGTTTGGGAGATGAAACATTTATATGAATTTTAATAAAGTAAACGGACTAAGTTTCTTACCTTTTTTTGTTGAAGACATACAGCATTAAAAGAATTCCAGCTACAAAAAGGAGCAGCGTAATTGGTAGTGTTGTCATCAAATGTATTAAATGTTCATAAGGCTGAGCTGTTCAGAGGTACAAAAAAGTACTTATTTTATGTACTTTACTTGTTTAGCTTTCAACAGCAGATTAAAAACAAACTTCTACACATACAAATACATACACACACACACACATATATATATATATATATATATACACATGATCAGAATAAGTGACAAAATAAACATTACTCACAGACTAGTTATATATCAAAACAGAAAAGTGCATTCTTACAAAAATTCTCACTTAAAAAATAAATGAACTGTTGATGCATTTAGTGTTGTTAAGGCACAAGGGACATTAAAACAATGAGAATTTTGATTCACAGAGTAACAACCCTTAAAGCAAATTTCAGCAGTCATTGTTGTGAAGATATCCTTCACCATATGCTCTCTGCAAGACTCCATTTACAGAAAAGAAAAAGATCCTTTGGAGACCAGCCAGGGGTTAAGCTGTTACTGAGAGTTCTAAGATTCCATGACCTGAACACCACCTCATACAAATTGATAATGCCAAAGAATTTAACCTTACTGGGACTTAGGGGAAACTTGATACTGTAGCGAGGCCTATGTGTGCACTTGGAAATATACACTGGGTAGTGGGCTTTCCATGGTGGACACTAGTTAAACAACTGCTTACCCTAGCAATGGAGGGCTGCTAGGAAAGGACAGCCTTTATGAAGTAAAAGAATGGTCTACTGCATTCCCCTACCTGTTACTTAGCCTAGTGTTCATAGTAAAGACCAGAAGAAAATAAAGAAAAATACAAACTACCAGTGACGGATGCCTAAATGATGGTATTTCCTGGTCACTCTACACTATGGTGAAGAGGAATGAATGGACCCATTGGCTGGTCAACAGAAAATGAGGGTAAAAATATGCAAAAAAAAACTGTTATAACCCACTCCTCCTAGGTAGCTACTCTCTCTGCCCCACTAATTCTTCACCTGATTCACTACTGGGTATCATTATTACAGCAAATTGGGTCACCTTTATCCCTCACAATAGGCAAGACAGGAAAGGCCCACACATCCCTTCTCCATGGCTGGTTGCTCCAGCACCTGGGTTGCTTGTCAATTTTGGGTCATCCTGACCCTAACTAAGGCCTTTACCTTCTACAACATGGTGAAAAGAGGAAGGATCTACCTACGCCATACTATTGGAATACTGCATCCCCCCCACAGTTTACTGTTAGCCCCAAAACTATTTATTTAAGATGCAGTACTTCAAAAACCAGGTGCAACGATTTCCACAAGATCAGACAAAGCTCACTCACCAGGAGCCCATACAAAACTGCAGAATTCACTGTACACTAAAAACTCCCTTTAGCTAGCTGCACAGCTTAACATTTTTACTCCACTATTTTCTGAGTGAGAAACATTTTAAATTTTCTCTTTTTGCACAAGTTAAGGTATTTCATTGGGTAGTACAAAAAGTTACACTGCTCCCTATGATTAGCCAAATCAAGGTTACATACGGTGGACACTTTCATAATATTCCCATTAGCACTAGATTGCCTCCAGAATGGTTTAGGACAGGTACTCTGAACAAAACGGAGACCATCATTTCTAAAGTGTGCCTAGGTAACAAGTCACAGTGCCTATTTTATTCAAATTCACATTTGTTAACCAGGTAGATGAGGTGTGTCCAAAGACCCTCTCTGGTCTCAACCCTGACCCATTTAGCCATGACATTAAAATATGAAAACAGTGGTAAAAAATTAAAAGTAGTGTTCTTACCATAAGCTGGCATCTGGGTTTTCCATTTTCATTCTTTCTCTGTGATGGGTTATGGATTCGACTCTCGGATCTGATTTGGATGCATTTTTCAGACTTGGATCCATGTCTCGAGCTCCTCCCTCTACCCATAATGCATCTCCAACTCCCAAGGCAGAGTTTATTGCCTTACTGCCCACTGGATAATAGAGACAGGACAGATAGAAGAAAGACTGAGGCTCAAACCTGGAGCATGCAGGTTCCAAAACCTTCCAAAGATCCTTCTAGAAGTGACAAGGCCAGGGGATACTGGGAGGGAAAGTGAGGAAGAATGAAAATGGACAACATAGATGTCAAGTTATGATAACATATCTTTTAAATTTTATGTTGTCCTTGTCATTCTTCCTCACTGATGGGTCAGAGTCCCCAGCTATGTGATTCTTGGGAGGCCTTCAAGGAAGGATATGCTGGAGTATTGTTGAGCCAAAGGAAGCCCTGGTTCTGGAGACAATTCCAATTTGTAATGTGTAACAAAGGTATGACTCTTCTACCAAGTGGCTGCAGCGCAGGCGTCATCGATCAACATTCTAGAGGAAAAAGCAGATGATGCAGCCATAGATCTGGTGGAGTGAGCTCTAGGAGGATGAGGCAATTCCAAACCTTTTTGAAGGTAAATCAGTGAAATGCTATCAGTAATTCATTTGGCCAGGATCACTTTTGAAATTGCTTGATCTAGAGGGTACGGGGAGGAGGACACAAATAGCTGGTCAGATTTCCTGCACTGTTTCGTTCTGTGACAACAGAAATGCAGTTGTCTATGAACATCAAGAAGATGCAGCATATACTCACCCTTATTAGTAAAATTAAGAAAGGAAACTGGTAATTGTATGGACTGATTAATGTTAGTCTTTGTGGCCACTTTAGGCATAAAGGATGGCTTGGTTCGTAGAGACACCCTATCTTTATGGGAAAATAAGGTAAAGAGGCCAGAAATTCTTGTGCTGAAGTGATGGACACCAAAAGAATTGTTTTTCAGGAAAGAAACTTCACATCACATTTGTTTGCCGGTTCAAAGGTTTCTGAGGATAACTCATGAAGGACCGCTGCTAGGTCCCAAAGTGGAGAGGGATCTTTTATGGGTGGTCTAAGAAGGAATAATCCCTTCATAAAAGCCTTATATAACCTAGAAGTTGACAGATAAAAAGATTCGTTTTCAGCCTGAATATTGCCCCTTCTTTAAAAAGAGTACTGAGAAAAAGGAGATGGATGGCTAATGTTGATGATGAAAAGGGATCAATGTTCTCTTTGAAAGCCCATATAGAGAACTGCTTCCATTTGCTTCTGTAAACTTTCTTAGTGAAGGCCTTTTGGGAGGCCAAAATAATGTCACAGACTGGGGAAGAGAGCCTGGACAGTCTTAGTATCACTGGAAGTGGAGAAACCATGCAGTCAGCTTGAGGGTGTGGAGATTGGGATACTAGAATTCTGAGGGGGGAAGATAAGGGGTCCTGATTGGGTTCCAATTTCCATGGAGGCTATATGAGGTGAGACTAGAGGAAGGGGAACCATATTTGTCGAGGCCAGAAGAGGGCAATGAGTATGACTTGAGCTCTTCAGTCTGCTTGCTTTCTGTAGAAACTTCAGCATCAATGGAAAAGGGGATAAACATACAGGAGACCTGGGGAGCCAATTGTGAATTACAGCATCCCTTGGAGACTCCCAAAGAGGGGAATCAAAGAGAAATACTTACTGAACTTTTTGAGTGGAGAGGCAAGATGTATACATGTATATATATCTATAGATCTATATATCTATATATATATATATACACATATACATACATGTGTGTATATATATATATATATATATATATATATATATATATATATATATATATATATATATATACATATATATATATATATACACACACACACATACATACATGTATATATATATATATATATATATATATATATATATATATATATACATATACATACATGTATATATACATACATGTATATATATATATATATATATATATATATATATATATATATATATACATACATGTATATATATATATATATATATATACACATATACATACATGTATATATACATACATGTATAGGTTCATAGGTTCATAGGTTCATACTAGGCTATCTGCCCGAGGGCATTTACAAGCCTAGCCCATAGTTTTGTGGCTTACGCCACCCCTTTAGTATGGGGAACTATACCCATTATTTTGCTGTGCCTCTGTTGAGCAGTGACACTGAGGTAATCCCTGGGGTATATCTGCGATCTCCCATCCATTGGTCAAGATTTCTCTTGAACAAGGCCAGCGAGGTGCTCTGCCTCACATATACCGGGATTTTATTCCACAGCATAGGGAGTCTTTGGGTGATGAATCTATCCCTCCAGCACGTCCTATTAATAGCCGTGTCGAGGTTTAAGTCTCCGCCCTTGTGGCTCTGACGGATCTAGATTTTTGAGGTGAAGCATATTCATCAAATCTGGGTTTGACATGGCCTTGTATGTTAGGCAAAGGTCACCTCTGAGCAAGCGGTGGCGACTGAATAGAGCTGGAGTTCTTTCAGTCGGGCAGCATAGGACAGATGTTTGAGACCCTTTATCCTTTTGGTGAGGAACTTTGTGGCCTCTCCAGCTGCTGCAAGTGTCGGGTCAGATACATTCGAATGGGGCATTGTATTCAATCATTGGTCTGATGAGTGATGAGTATAGGGAGACTATGACCTCCCTTGATCTAGATGAGAATCCCTTCATGATAAGGTGGGCAATGTAGAAGGTCTTCCTAACTACTTTAGCTACATGGGTGTCGAATGACAGACTACTATCAACCTGGGTCCCCAGGTCCCTGATAACTTCTTCTGTACTCAGTGGATTGCCACCTATTTGGTAGCTAGGGGTAACCTTGTTTTTCCCGAAGGGTATGACTATGCATTTTTGGCATTTAACTTTAGGCCATGGCTCTGGCACCAGTTATCCATTTCTGTGAGACCCTTCTGAAGGATATCTGTGTCAGATGTGTTTTCTACTATGGCCCAGTTTGCAGTCATCTGCAAACTTTGTCAGCCATAACCCTCCTGTGTTTGCTTGTACTTCGGAAAAGTAGATGCCAAACAAGAGTGGGCCCAGGACTGAGCCCTGTGGTACACCACTTGTGACAGGCTTTGAGTCTGACATGGCGCCAGCAACTCTGACCCTGTGGGTTCTGTCACAAAGCCAGTTTGCAACCCATCTTGTGATGTATGGGTTAACATTTAAGCTGATGAGTTTTTCAATGATACCCGAGTGGGGTATTGTATCAAAGGCCTTCGCCAGATCGAGGTAGGCTGTATGGACTGCCTTTCCCTCATCAATGGCTTTGGTGACTGTTTGAAAAGTCAACCAAGTTTAGAAGGCATGATCTGCCTTTGACAAAGCCAAACTGGGATGGATCCAAAGTCTGCAAATTCCTATGTCTTTATTTATGAGGTCCATTATGATCCTCTCCATGGCTTTGCAGATAAGGCTTGTCAAGCTAATGGGCGGTAATTTCCAGGGTCGGTGGAGGCACCGCCTTTGTGAAGTGGGACCACAGTTGCAGTCGCCACTCCTGGAGTGCATTATCCAGAGGTAAGACTATGATTAAACAGCTGTCCTAGCTGTGGGTTTAATTCCTCGTTGAGTTAAGTGGAGCACACAGCCGGGGACACCATCAGGTCCCATGGATGCTGTGTTTTTGCTTTGGAGAGAGCAGTTCTCACTTGGGCGTTGGAGATGTTTGGGGGCTGCAATCACTTGGTACAGATATCTCTCCTTTTGGGGGGGAGAAGTTTGCACTGAACCTGTCAGCCAGTATGTTGGCAATGTCTGTAGGATCAGTAATCTTCACATCATTTTGAACTAGTTCTGAGCATATCTGGGAGTTTCCTTCCAGGTTTCTAACATAGCTAAAGAAGGCCTTATGATTGTCTTTTGAGTCTTTAGCTATTTTTCTCTCAAAATTTGCTTTGGATGATTTTATGAGAGCTCTTAGTTTTTTACTTATAGTGATCAAGGGTGTCTTACCTTTTAAGGATTTTGCTCTATCTTGTAGTAGCTTCCTCCTTTTGTTGTAGAGTTTGTTTATGGCTGGGGTCCACCAGAGTGGGCCTTGCCTTTGGTACAAAAAGTCTTTGTTTTGCTTGGGATTGCCTTATCCAGGCAGTCCTGCAGGTGCTGGTAGAAGGCATTTGTAAGTGATTCAGCGGCTTGAGTACTGTTTTCCGTCGGCTCGGGGGCCTTAAAGGAGACCACACTAGTCTTTAGAAGTGTGAAGTCGGCTTTGAGAAGTTCTTTACTGTGGTCTTTTTATTTCAGGTGGGGGTGGGATGAGGACCTCCAGCGAGATTAGTTTGTGATCTGATCTCACCAGTGAGGGGTATACTTCCGGTGTTGAACATTGTGCTCCCATGTTCGTGATGATGAGATCAAGTATGTTTTCCCCTCTTGTGGGGATGGTGACTAGTTGTTCCATGGCATTTGAGTTTATGAATTCCAGGAACTTTTGGGCTAGGGTGTTTGGGCTTGAGTAGTGTTCCCAGTCTATATTAGGGTAATTGAAGTCACCTAGTATGATGGTGTTTGGTGATACATTTATCCCCTCTAGTGTTTTCAGGAAGGCCATGTGAGGTTCCTGAGTTTGTGAGGGTGGCCTGTAACATGCTACAATTTGCAGAGCAGTCTTGCCTATGGTTAATTGCACCTGGATGGTCTCCGATGCATCGTGCGTTGCCACCAGTCTTGAGGTGTGGGTGTCTTTGATGAATATGGATACCCCCTCCTTTCTTAGTATTGTCGGATTTTGGGGCGGGCAGCATGATAAGAGGTAAAACCTGATAGTGCTGGGGTGCTCTCAGGAGCCTTGAACCAGGTTTCTGTCACTGCACAGACATCGATGTTCTCCATACTGAGAAGGGCCTCGAGTGCGTGCATTTTGAGATTTAGACTTCTGGCATTGAGCAGCATTACCCTTAGTTTTTTTCCTTTTTTGTGTTCTAGGGTGGTAGGTTTAGAATTTGAGCCTTGCCTAAAAAAGGCACTATGGGGGTGGCAAGAGCCTTTGCCAATATCCGGAATCCCAGGGGTGACAAATGCAAGCCGTCCCTTGCGAAGCAGCGTGGCTTGTCCAACATGTCATCCCAGGCAGACAGACATTGGATCCCCTTTGAATGACACCAGAGTTTAAGCCAATTGTTAAAGCTGATCGTCTTATCTCTGTATTGTGGCATCATTCTTGGTGAAGGTAGGATACTGCTCAAGGTCAGGGTCATACCTGCCTGGGCTACATAATCAGAGAGCTCCTCAAT